>NW_028190607.1:47525-74985 GCF_048542155.1 Nylanderia fulva | reverse complement strand
ACTTTAACCGACGTACTTTTTTTTAAAACCAAACCGAAAAACCAATTTTTTTCCCCGACCCCGACTTTTTTCCCCAACGATTCCCGACCATTTTACCGAGGGTTTTTCAAACCGACGTTCTTTTAACCCGACATCTGCCGACTTTTGTACCCGCGCCACATGACTCACTTTCCCGACTTTTAATGGGGTTTTCCCAAACGTCCGGTCTCATCAACCATCTACGAGCGAACAACGCATGATCCTTTAAAATACAACTAACGTGGCAGGTATAGATGTGCCCAATCCCCTTTAGAGGTGTAACCCCTCTTCCAGGAGTTAATCTCCCAATACCTCTCGAGCCTCCGTATTACTGTCAAGTCGATATCGGGTACATTCATTGTGAAACTAAAGCCGCTCTTTGTCTTTCATGCTTCGCCACGTTACCTCGAACTTCTAAATTGTTCTGGACACGGATCCGGAAACATAGCCTAACCATAAGTGGATTACTAGTTGGGATAGTTTGCGGAACTTGTAGCAACCGCCTCACCCTTTCACGAGCGGGTGACCTATGCGAACTTTGCGAGTCTATATACGGGGACTACTCGCGCAACCCAGATAGCGTCCCGGCGAGGATAGAAGACGGGACCACAATCATAACTGTGGAATTACAGATAGGCTCCACGTCATAATTGCTACCTTAAGAGTAATACGTTCTCCCCCCTCCCTCCGCATCGTGCAACCTTTGTCGGAAAACCCTTCGTCGTGGGTATCCCCGGAAAAATTTCCGTAATACGACGTTGTCTCGCGCAATAGTTCGAGTACGTGAAACGCGAATCATACACTCGCGAATAGCACGCCGCGACTGCGAACGGGACGTAACAACCGCTTGAATGTTGCAATATTTACGTTCACCATACGCGCAGATAGCATCAGTCAATGCATTTGATGCTTTATTTTTCAGTATTTATTGCCTAATACGTACGCAATGAAACGCACATTGTAATATTACATTAGCGTAACACGAAACAGCATCGTTATTGCAAAGGCCATATATTTTCCACGTAACTATACTTTCTGGTTCCTCACAATCATAATTCTGCATATCATCAATGATATTAGGGATATCCCATCGACGATCGTACATTTTCACAACCTTTTTCTCGGACGGATTGATTTGTGGCAGTTCAGATTTGAATATAGATCTCAGTCGATTATATTCTACAATGGCTCTCGAGTTTGCTTTAACTGATGCTGGATTGAAATTTATCAAATGTAGGCCTTCCAATTTACTTACTCGTGACAAACCTACATAGGCTTGACCATCACTGAATACAGTCGTTCCTAAATCCATCATTGCATTGTTACATGTAATTCCTTCGATTATAAATAATTCGACATTCTTTAATTTGTCTCTCAAAGTTTTCAAGACCATGTCTGACAATTGCGTATATTTTGGTGTAGATTCATGACTAACCGGTAGTTGAAACATTCTATGGATTGTCAAGCCATCGATATTGAATGCTGCGATACCCGTGGGAGCAGATATGGCAGTCGTTTTTTCCAAATTTATTCTGATCCAATGTTTAATCGTTTCAATTAGAAAACTTTTCCCTGTACCATCCTCGCCACTTACGTACAGTCGCAGAATCTGATTCTTATCTTGTAAAACTTGGAAAACTCCATCAAAGACTCTTTTCTGGTCTTTGTTCAATTGCGACATCATTTGCGATAAATCAATCGGGTCGTCAATCTTACCAAAATCTTCCAGATCTTTCATCGTGTCGTCAGCTTCTATCGGATTAAAATCCAGTTCATCGTCATCGGATTTGTCTCTGTCTGCTGTTTTCAGATCATTTTCGCGCTTCTCGATTAATTCAGCAACGTTCTCAAAAGCTTTCTGTATTTCTTCGAGCCTTTCGTGATATTTCATTGCTTTCGTTAAAACAGACTCTGAATTCTTAAAGGCATCCGTGTAAGTCTCGAATGTACCTTTGAGTTCACTCAAATCTCTCCATGGTTTGAACAGAAGAAGCAGCGAGTAAAAGTATTTTTCGGGCTCAGTTTTTATATTAAATCGATAATGGTTAATTAAATAACCCTTTTTTCGTTTTTTTAAAAATAAACCCGATGCCAGTTTGTAACACTTGACTTCGTCATTATTTGACATCTGTTTCGTAATTTCCCAGAATCTGGCAAAATCGTACAAATTCAATGATTCTAATTCCTGAGGTCTATTTGGATAGTAATCATCGATGAGTGACGAACAGTAAATATTCGTAGAATTTTCATCGAGAGCTTAAATTTCATTAAATGTTTTAACTTTTCTATTTCTCACCTCATTAACATCGATCCATTTGACCATGGTATCATTATCCGTACCGTACAAGGGATTCCCTAATAGTGTATCCGCAGCTTCTAAAGCACCGCATTCTCTGTTATTTAATGAACGCATTGCAAAATTCCACAGTTTCGATGCCAAGGACTTATTCGAATCTATCACTTCAAAGTCTGTATTGCATTTTTCCGACTTTGTCGTGTATTTTGTTAAATATGAGTTTAAAAACTCTGATTTTTCTCTAATAATGTTGGGCAAACCAAAAGAAAATTACGCACTAGACTAAAAGAGCATATGAATAATATTAAATTTGATTCCTCCAAGCATTCTGTGGTCTATGAACATATTATGGATAAAAAACATGCTTTTGATTGGGATAACGTTAAAATACTTGATATTGAATCTAATTATTATAAAAGACTTATCTCGGAAATGATACACATCAAGGAACAAAGGCATGGTATAAATAATAACACAGACACCGAATTGCTTAACAACGCGTATTTCGACATTCTAGAAGAAATATCGAATTTTTAGACTTATGTAAATGTTTATTTTGTGAGATCTGACACCTATTTATTCGACTTTTTAAAAGACTAGACAACAGTCAAGTACTAACAATAAGACCAACAACAATTAGAAGCATCGTCATCTCAAGTTATTCGGAACAATTTGTAAGCATAAAGGTTCAATATTTTAGTAGTTAGTTTAATTTATAATTTTTAATCTTTTTTTCACATACACATTAGTGGAATCCTATTTTACAATTGAATAAATTCTTTAATTTCAGTTAACAAATATCAAATAATTTGGAGAGGATGAACATAATCATTGCCAGATCGAGGGACTTTCGTCAAATAACGATAAGTGGTTCATTTGGAGTAATGTATAAGTGTCACTCCAAGTTTTTATTAATAATTCTAATATATTTTATGAATAACCGGACGAATCATTCTGCTTCTAATTGGGTTCTTACTTTGTTGAACTATTTTAATGGTCTCAATTCATTGTAAATATATTTTGCGTTTTAACTATGACTCAACTATATAACTTATATTGACTATGTATTGCGGATTTTTTATTAGAATTTTATGTATTTATTTATTATCGTTATTTATTATCACTATTTTTTTGCGCACTGAAGAGGAGCAAGTAGAGCTTGAAACGTTTGTATAATTATTATTTCAAATTAAGAATTTTCTTCTCAATAATAAAATAATATCGTATTGCTCGTTACACATGGCCTTAATTTAATAATTTATCATTGTTTTCTCTAATAAATTGTATGTCCATATTTCCCTTCCAGGCTAATTTGATAGACGGATTATAATCATTTATAAACCTTTCCGACTCCTTGCGAGGAAGATCGTACAATCTGCTCTTACTGCGTAAATTTTTTCTACTGACTATCGAAGTGATAACGTCTCTTAAAACGAAATTCTCAGTAACTGGCCGAGGAAAATCGAACCGACACTTTCTGTATATATTAGTTTCCGTTATTTTCGTACGCATGCAATACGAGTTATGTTTATGATTCTGATCACTTATTACCGTATCGTACAACGTTGGCGAAACATTTTCATCTGGAATTTCACACGTTACGTATTTTTGAATAAACGTAGCAACTTCTTCATCCGGCGATATTCCTAATGCTGGAACATCTTTTATCCAAATCATACAATGCATGTGCTGGATACTTCTACGTTAATATTCCAGTCGCCAGAAGTAATGAATAACCTTTCCTATTGGATTATCGGACGAACAAATAAAATCAATCATGGCTTTGAATTTTATGCACATGAATCTAAAAGTACTTACAGGATCGTATGCGATTAGTTCGCTGATGCCTAACTTCTCTTTATCGGGATTCATATCTCGTAAATATTCACCCAAATCGGACCATTTCCATTCACTAGGACTCAAAGTCAAAAACCACGTCGTTGGACCGTAATGCAAAGTCATGCATTTTACATTATTGGACGGTTGTCGCCAAAATTGTTCCGTATTTCTCAATTTTGCGAAAATACTCATTAAATTCGATTCTAATTGGTAACCTTTCAATTCGTTCAAGTATCTACCAGCAGTGTATCTCTCTCGTGGGTTAGTAACCATCATCGTATAATAGATACCACTTTTCAACTGTCGGTAGTTAGCATCATTGAGAAGGAAGAACAGATACTGCAGATTCAATCTGAATCTACTATGTTTCGACATCAATCGTGTTCTAATAAATAAATATTCCGGCAATGCAAAGTTTCTATCTTCTCGTTGTCCATTGACACCATCAGGATATAAATCAGGGAAACACATGACATCCAGATATTTATAACGATTATCCATTGGAAAATCTTCAATTTTCACCATTTGATAAAGCTTCAATGCAGATTCGTTATCGATTCTTTTCGCGTGTATTGGGTATATTGTATACTGATCGTTAATATCCGAATGTTCAGTGATTTGTGTGAGAAAAGCCGTACGTTTTAAAACGGTTTGATCATTATTATTTTTGTTTTGCTGTACATTGTACAAATTCAATGCTGGTAATTCCTCAACCACCTCATTTATTTCGTCATTGTCGCTTTCCTCATCGACAATCCTATATTCTGTTTCCTGCAACTTATCCTTTAATAGATCATCAGATGACGCTGGAAGACGAATTTTTGAGTAATGAGGATTATTTTCTTTCAACCATTGTAAAGCCTTATACATTTTATTAATATCTACCAAATTTTCCCAAACCACTTTAGATTTCTTGGGTATACCTCGAACGAGAATGTGCAACTCGTGATTCAAATTTATAGGATCTTCCGGAGGACATACCTTATCCAATGTTTCTTGTAAAGGCAGAGGCAAATGAAATGTTCTACCTTTTCCTAAACAGAGTTCGATTATATACGTTTCTTGATTTAAAATGTGCTATATTTAAATTATTTAATTATTTTTTTCGTTCAAGTACAATTACCAGCAAAAACTGCATATACGTAGGTATGTATTTGACTCTACTGCCATTACTTGAAACAAATACATTATTCGATATAAACAAATTGGAACTCTGGAATTACAAGTAATTAATTTTCATTGTACAGACTAGGTTTAAATTTTTGAGGACCTTCTTTTGAACATGGCTTGACCTTTTCATTTTTATGATTTTTTGGAGATAGGGTGAGAGAGGACGAATGAGGGTAAGAGAAGACGAGATAGGCGAAAGAGGGTGAAAGAGAACGAAAGAAGGTGAGAAAGGACGTACGAGGGTGAAAGAGGTGAGAGAGGGTGAGAGAGGACGAAAGAGGGTGAAAGAGGACGAAAGAGGGTGAAAGAGGACGAAAGAGGGTGAAAGAGGACGAAAGGGGGTGAGAGGGAATGAAAGAGGGTGAAAGAGGGTGAGAGAGAATGAAAGAGAGTGAAAGAGGACGAAAGAGGGTGAGAGAGGGCGAAAGAGGGTGAAAGAGGGTGAGAGAGGACGAAAGAGGGTGAGAGAGGACGAAAGAGGGTGAAAGAGGCGAAAGAGGTGTGGGAGTGGTGGTGGGAGTGGGGGTGGGGGTGGGGGTGGGAGCGGGATGTGGGAGGGAAAGGGGTGGGTGGAAGTTGAGGGAGGTGTGAGTGAAAGGTGAGAAGAGATTTATACGCGGACAGAGAAGAAGAAGAAAAGAAAAGAAGAAGAAGAAGAAGAAGAAGAAGAAGACGACGTTACTTCATTTTTCATGAAAAACGTCACTTTTTGACCGCTTGTATCTCCAGAACGGCTTGACCGATTTTATTTTTTCTTGGCTCAAATTACTCGTGGCGATGCCGCCTTTCAGGTTATATTACGTGCAATTCAAAATTTTTTATATTTTAGTAGTTCTACACCCCCAAAAAATGGACTTTGATGGTGCAGGATAAGGAGACTTGTAGTGTCTTTTAAGGTCTTTTAGAGTTTGAACATGGCCGAAGACACTACCGCGTCTCCTGATAAGGGGGAAGATTATTTATAGGTGAGTAAACGTCGGGAGAAGTGGATCGAATGATTATTCGTGTGGGAAAAATTTGGACATGTAAATTAAGGGGCCTTCTCGTTCTACGTTCACGTAGTCTATGGAGACGTTGCTCGTTACGATCAATTTGATTCCTTCTTCGGAAGGGAGAGACCATCTAACGGATGGATAATTTATATGAATAAGTTTTATAGAGGGGAGAATATTTATAATTTAGAATAATTGAATAAGACTCACGTTTATATAGTGATCTACTCGTTAATGAAATCGAAATGAGATGAAAGGTTAGTCTATGCTAGAATGCCCTTCACCTGTTAATTAATTATGTTTTGTGTCAATAATTATTATAATCAAACGATATCGTTCTTGTAATTAAATGGTATTGAGCTAGGATTGATAATGAGGTGGAAAAAGAAAAGGATTCTGAATATGTATTAATATCTATATCAAGAATATTAATACGTGTAGTTTCAAACATCAATAATTAAAATCTTAAATGTTATAATAATAATTTTTAATAATTATCAAGACCTCTGTCATTTGGTTTGGTAAAGTAATTCGTTTGGTTTGTAGAGCAGAGAGAGAGTAAGCAGGGAAGGTTAAAGAAACACACGGTTATCTCGTATAAATTCTGGTCCTTAAAGGCTAATGCATACGTTCACTTTACTAAACGTGCATCTCAGAATTGTAGCAACGAATTTACCTTATGACAGAGTATCGTTCTATTGGTAGTAAATAGGATAAGGTAGTGTACACTTGTCAAATGAATCGAATACCAAAATGCAAAATCACTGTCAGTTGGTATAGTAAAGTATTCGCAACTATTGGAAAATGCAAGGTAATAAAAGCGTAAAAGAATAGAGAGATAGGTGTTCATCCGGCTAGGCCGGGTTCTCTGGTCCTTGTCTTAATAGGCTAATGCGACGTTCACTTTACTAAACGTGCACCTCAGAGATGACTTGCGAATGTACCTTCTGACAGGATATAGTTTCTAATGTGTACAGAGGAATTAGCGGCATTCAATTCGCTAATATGTGGTAGGATACAGGGTTACATACATATATAAGTAAGCAGTAATACAATAAAATACATAAGTATGTTACGTCCAATACTTCACCCGGCGGCAAATTACCTTCTGCACAAGTCGGTCTTCTCTCGCGTCTACCTCGGTGGACGTTTAAGAAGCTGCTCTCTATTTGTTTTATGGGCAACCTGCTAGGCCTGGCTATACCCAGGGAAGCCGAGAGCTTGAGATTCGATTAAGAGTATCGGACAGAGAAGGAACCTGACGGGTCGGTCGATAAATAAAGATATTTTACAAGTATAATGTCATTTATTCATTTATAAAACCTTTCTATTGGTATAAAATTTATTGGTCCTGACGTGGTTCGTGGGGAGCTTGAGATTGAGTTACAATATGACTGAGCTCCAGTTCCGGATTGTTAGGCTGATTGAGGTAAGTTATGAAAGAAGTGAAGTCGTCCTGAGCTTCTTCAGAGACGAAGTTACGAGTGTCGTCGGATGTGAGGTTCGCGGTGTCCTCGTCAAGAATATTAAAGTTTTGTTCATGGTTAAATTGTAAGAAAGGATCGTATTCCGACAATACAATTTGTTGGCTTTGATCTGGGATATAATATTCAGAGTCGGAGAAGAAATGATTATTTGAGTTTGTTCCTAACGTATTTGGTTCTCAATGCGACGGATCCGGAAATTGCGGGTGAGAATAATCGATATAAGGTGGAAGGTTATTTATAGGTAAATAGACGTTGGGAGAAGTGGGTCGAACGATTACTCGTGTAGAAAAGATTTGGACATGTAAGTTTAAGACTCTTCTTGTTCTACGTTCGCGTAGTCTATGGAGACGATGCTCGTCACGATCAATTTGATTCTTCCTTCGGAATGGAGAGACCATCTAACGGTTAGATAAATTTATATGAATGATACGTTTTATAGAACAGAAGGAATTAAATAATCAAAAGTAATCGAGTATGACTCACGTTTAAGTCGTGATCTACTTGTTAATGAAAGAGAACGGAGATGAAAGGTTAATCTATGTGAGACTGCCCTTTAACTGTTAATTAGTTAAACTTGTATCAATTATAGTTATAATTAAACGATACTGAAAGAAAATTGGTAATAATGTGGGTGAAGAAAGAAAAGGGTTTGAAGAGGAGTATTGATATCTATCAAGGCCGGAAATGAAGTTTTGTATGTTATCGGCTATAAGTAAAGTATCTCTAAGTGGTAAAGTAGATTTCTATTTTATCATCAGTTGGTGAAAGTATCTCTAAGTGGTAAGGTGGATTTCTATTTGATCGTTAGTTGGTAACGTAAAGAATATTAATATTTGTACCTTCAAACCTCGAGGGTTAACGTTTTAAACACTGAAATAATGATTATATAGTTTGCATTAAAAGAAGAGAGATAGTGATGCAGGGAGAAGGTAAGGATTTGAATATGAGTATTAATATCGATATTCTGAATATTAATACTCGATATGTCGATAGTTATATTTCAGGCTTAGAAATAAATAAATTTACAATGATTCGTCAAAATCACTGTCAGTCGGTGTGGTAAAGTATTCGCAACTATTTGAAAATGCAAAGTGTAAAAAGCATAAAAGGGATAGAGAGATAGGTGTTCATCCGGCTAGGCCGGGTTCTCTGGTCCTTGTCTTAATAGGCTAATGCGACGTTCACTTGTTACGTCCCGTTCGCAGTCGCGGCGTGCTATTCGCGAGTGTATGATTCGCGTTGCACGTACTCGAACTATTGCGCGAGACAACGTCGTATTACGGAAATTTTTCCGGGGATACCCACGACGAAGGGTTTTCCGACAAAGGTTGCACGATGCGGAGGGAGGGGGGAGAACGTATTACCCTTAAGGTAGCAATTACGACGTGGAGCCTATCTGTAATTCCACAGTTATGATTGTGGTCCCGTCTTCTATCCTCGCCGGGACGCTATCTGGGTTGCGCGAGTAGTCCCCGTATATAGACTCGCAAAGTTTGCATAGGTCACCCGCTCGTGAAAGAGTGAGGCGGTTGCTACAAGTTCCGCAAACTATCCCAACTAGTAATCCACCTATGGTTAGGCTATGTTTCCGGATCCGTGTCCAGAACAATTTAGAAATTCGAGGTAACGTGGCGAAGCATGAAAGACAAAGAGCGGCCTTAGTTTCACAATGAATGTACCCGACACCGACTTGACAGTAATACGGAGGCTCGAGAGGTATTGGGAGATTAACTCCTGGAAGAGGGGTTACACCTCTAAAGGGAATTGGGCACATCTATACCTGCCACGTTAGTTGTATTTTAAAAGATCATGCGTTGTTCGCTCGTAGATGGTTGATGAGACCGGACGTTGTCGGGAAGTCGATAAATGTCGGTAGAGTGAGTCGATGTGGCGTCGATACAACGTCGGCAGATGTCGGTAACGAACGTTGGTAGAAACCGTCGGTAAATGGTCGGTAATCGTTGGTAACGAACGTCGGTAAGATGTCGGTAAAAGAACGTACGTCGGCGTATTGTCGGCAACGTCGGTAAAAGAACGTACGTCGGTATAATGTCGGTAACGTCGGTAAAAGAACGTACGTCGGAATAATGTCGGTAATGTCGGTAAAAGAACGTATGTCAGGTATAATGTCGGTAATGTCGGTAAAAGAACGTGTTCTCAATTGATTATTGTTTAAGTGACCTATTTTGTTGTACGGATTTTACGAAGTTATTTCTTGAGCCACGAAGATTTTTAAGAGATTGAATTATTTGCGTTTTTCCGTGTTGTTACGTCTTGTGGGGTCGCGGCTGCGAAAATTTGAATGCAGAGCTCGGCTTTTTCCACGAGACACGATCGCTATTACGGGTACGCGAATCTATGCGATTCTCCCCGGGGATACCCGCGATCTGAGGTTATTCGCGCTGGAATTGAGGTGATCGGATTATTGCGTGGGACCTACCTGTGACTCTACTGTAATAAAGATAGCTTCGTCGATTGCTCTATGCGAAACGTCGTTGGGGTTGCGTAAGTAATCTTCGTACGTAAACTGACAAAGCTCGCACAAATCACCGATTCGCGTGAGGGTAAGTCGGAAGTTGCAGACTCCACAATTTATTCCGATAGGTGTTCCGCCTATGATTAGAATATGCTTCCGAATCCTTGTCCAAAGTAATTTCGAGACTCTAGGTAAGGTGGAATAGCATGAAGTGCAGAGGGCTGCCTTAGTCTCAAAATGGATGTACCCGACACCAACTTGGCAATAGTATAAGGGTTCAAACGGTACAAAGAGATTAACTTCTGGAGGAGGAGTTATACTTCTAAGGGTGAGTGGGCACATTTGTGCTTGTTGCGTAATCGAATTGATAATGCGTCATTTGCTCGTAGATCTTCGGTAAACCCGGCAGTAATCGAGAAGTCAGTAGTCGTTGGTAAAACCGTCGGTAATTGCTCAGTAAGACACTGGTAAGATACCAGTAAGGTGTCGATAACTAGATAAAAGAACGTACGTTGGTATATTGTCGGTAACGTCGGTAAAAGAACGTATGTCGGTATATTGTCGGTAACGTCGGTAAAAGAACGTATGTCGGTATAATTGTCGGTAATGTCGGTAAAAGAACGTATGTCGGTATATTGTTGGTAATGTTGGTAAATCGAGAGTGTTCTCAATTGATTATTGTTTAAATGACTACTTTGTTGTACGGATTTACGAAGTTATTTCTTGAGACACAAAGATTTTTAAGAGATTGAACTATTTGCGTTTTTCCGTGTTAGAATTCCGAGGGTTGCACCGCGTGTGGTGGTCGACTCTAGTTTTATAGCCCGACCCTTTTTTTATAGCTTCCGCAGTGACGATGGAAAAGAGGAAAAATGCGTCGGAGATTTTTCTAGAATGTTCTCTTCCACGTGGTAGAAGCGTCTCTGAATTTGCTAACACGCGCGATTCCTTAGGTTAACGTGGATTTCACTTACCTTTAGTAGCACTTTCTTGATCGTGTCGGCTCGTACTTGGAGGTAGTGCGTGCGGCGAGGGTCGTTCACTGGTACTGTTGGGCGGCGGCAGGCGTCGTGGTTGGAACGTTATTGGTATGCACTTCCACTTTAGTAGTTCGTCGTTGTTATTATTTTTAATGTTGAAAATGTTCTCGTATTCAGGATCGGCCTGATATTCCACTCCGAGGAATTGAGAATATTCCTCGGTCGCTGATTCGCGATAAAGTCGGTTTAGTTTTCGTAATTGTTTCTTTCTTCCTGCGCGTCGGGTCTTAGGCATATTGAATTTGATGCATCCTCTGAATAATTACTCAAATAAGGAAGGTTGATATGCGGCGGACCTCACTATCAGTTCCTTATTTTGGCAATTGCTGAGAATGTTAATTCTAACTGTGGTGAGCGGTGGTCCGCTCCAGACACAGTTTTGAATTGTTCTGAATTCAAACGCCGTATGACAGATTTAAACGCTATCGTGTTTTATCACGGGAGTGGAAGTTTTGAAGAGTACTGAACACTGATTTTCACACATGAATACACTGATTTATTCGTATAGTAATACAGAATTCGAAACTAAAACTTAGAATTAGAGTTTAGACTTAGACTTAGAACTTAGATTTTAGAGTTAGGATATTATACTTAGAGTTAGAATTTTAGAATTAGAGTTAGGATTTAGAATTTGGACTTAGAGTTAGAATTTAGGAGTGCGACTATACTGTTCGGTGTCGCGCAGAGAACTGCCGAAATTCGGGACTGCTCTGAGGTCCTTCGTTTCGGCGTCTCGGGCCTGCGGCGGCCTGGAGAGGGGGAACTCTCCGGAGTAGGGGCTCTCACCGTGGTGGGAGACCCTTAGGCGTTACGAAGCGCCACGCTTAATTTCTAGGCGGAGTTAAGCGTCATGGCCGGCTTTGGCGCGCTTTTCGAATAGCGTTTAAGGAACTTGGAGTAAACGAAAAAATTTATACGGCCGGACGTGACACCTCCCCCCTTAAAATAAAAATGTTGGAATTTAATGTTCCAACATTTTGGACTTAGTTTTCTATGCGCTACGATTAGGTTCTTAACTTAACATTGATTATGTAAATATTTATTTAGTGCGCCGTAATCTTTTATTGGGGGAACACTCGTAGGGTGAGTTGTTGCACACACTTTGCCACTGTCTGATTCGTTAATCGAAAGAGTTTGTTGTGTGGGCAGGGTTAAGGGTGTTACTTCTTCGTTTGTTGGAGGGGGTTTCAGGTGTAGCAGTTCTCGTCCGTTGTCCTGTTCTCCGTCCGCTGATCTGCCAAGGTGTAGGAGGACGTTGGTCACCGAGGTCCAAATAGCTCCGAGTAGATGTAGACTCCATCCGTACACCGAGTGGAGTGCGTACCCATGAATCAGGGTGTCGATTATTAATTTTATCAACCGTACGGTAACGAAGATGCCAAGTACTCCGGCGCTGGCGGATCCGAAGCTTATAAATCCCTTCCATAGCCTGGCCCCGGTATTTTCCGCTATTCGGTCGAGAGATTTCTCGTCTAATAAATTCAGCAAGGAGAAACTGCTTGTAGGAATTTCCTGTCCCATTGCTCCCCTGGCGATTGTGTGGAGCATGGAGGGTTTTTCCACGGGGAACATGATATGGTCGCGAAGACGATCAAGATCTTCGTTCGTATAGATACCACTGGAAGCGAGTGAATCCGGGTTTACGTACTTCCATGAGGGTTTGGTTAGAGGCCTGATAGTAGGCGGTGCCACCGACTCCACGGGTTTCGGTGTTAGTCTATACCAGGTGTTGTGTATTTGGTATAGAGTTGGTAATAGTTCATTGCAATCCCTCGATGTTCCGGCTTTAGTAAGTATCTTCGATCTTGGTAAGAGGAAGAGTGACTTATTTTGATGAGTGACGGGGAGTTCGTTGTAGCACTCCTCGGTAGGTCGTAGGCGGCATTTGACAGGTATACATTTGATGAGGTGTATAACTTCACCTGCAGTTATGGCGGTATAACCTGGAGACTTCATTATTCGATGCGCCATTTCGTCAGGTGCTATGCTTGCTAGAGAAAGTGCGTTGAGGAGGATCTGCCTTTCCAGTGCACATTTTTGCTCCATAATATCCTTGTATAGTTGGGTCAGCTGGGTCTTCAGGTGTTTCTCGACGTATATAAATTTTGAATTCACATATGTGAAAATGTCGAGGTTGTCAATTCTGACCTTGGAACGGCTTTTGAATGTCCGTTCGGGCCTCGTTTCGAGGATACACAGCTTGGGATGTTCCGTTCGCCAAAGGTTGTATCCGCATACGTTGGTCTCGGTTGTCCTTGCTAATGCGAAGGTTGTGTCACGCGCCGTGACTGTATAAATCGTTGGCGCTTCCTCTTGGGGATGTGCTGGGCGACAATCGATATGCTATTCCTTCGTAGAGGACATCGTATCGTCCAAAGTGACAGTTGTCAATTGGCAGGATTGTCCAGAAAGTGGAGGCGCCGTCGGCATCAATGCATTCGCCTGTCGTTACGGGACAGCGAGTGCCGGATGGAAGTATCACTTCATTGTTATTGTATCCAACGGGCAGCTCCAATTGTCGTATCGTGATTCGTACTGAGGCTTGCACGATCACGTCGTCCCATGAGCCGTATGCGTCGCTGAACTGGGTGCCGCTGCATTTTCCGTCTGTCTTAACTGATCCTGCGAGTGTCATTGCTCTTAGGTTTGTTGCATTTGGCTTAATCCCAGTAATGTGCTGGTTAACTCCTAGGGATATGGTCCCTGTTTCGTGCAATTTTCGGCATGTATCTGCCGATATTTCGTGAGATATACTCCTGTCTTCCGTTCTGCACCGCTGCTATATGAGAGTGCATTCCGCAGTAGAATATAGTCCGGTCTATTTCGATTTTGCATTGGTAGGCAGGAGTATGCACGAATTCACTGAGTTGGAGTAGTTGTATATAGACTTCCTCCTTCTTAGGTTCGATGCTGTTGGTTTTACACTCTTCGATATCTAAGAGGGAGAGTGTTGTGATGTTCAAGCCCCGTCCTCCGCAGTCGTATCCGATTAGTCCGCTGGATAGTGGGGCCAGGAAGGCCATGCCCAGGATGATTGCGAGAGTCCTCATCTTAGCGTGGTTGGTTGATTACTGGCCCGTTCTCCGTTGGGGCGTCCGAGATATATTCGTCTTCGGAGTGGGGGTCTTCAAGGGTGGGGGCTTGATGTGGTGAGGGACAGTTTAACTTGTCCATATGTACAGTTTTAGTCTTACTATTACTTATAGCTAACTTAACATTATTTTTTCCTAGTATCTTTATTATCCTATAAGGACCTGTATATTGGTCTCCTAATTTCCCTCTGTTAGGTTCCTTAAGTAAGTAAACGCTATCGTTAATCTTAAATTTACGCGTATTGATTTTCTTATCGTAGTATTTCTTACTTCTATTCTTAGCATTATTTAAGTTTTCGCGTGCGGCTGTTTGGGAGTCGCGCAATTTGTTGAATAGTGTGGTTAAATATTGTGTATAGCTTTCGTTAGTCATGCTTTTGATGTCCGGGTCGCTCGAGGGGACCCGCGCGATTTTCCCGAAAATGAGTTCGTACGGAGTATATTTCGTACCCTCATGTACGCTCGTATTATACGAAAACGATGCTAGTTTTAAAATTTGATCCCATTCACTATTTTTATCAACAAATTGCTTCAAATATTCCCAGAGTACCTGGTGTGATCGTTCTACCGATCCATTTGCTTGTGGTCTGTACGCTGTGGTCTTACATTGCTTGATTTTAAATTTTCGGGCTACTGTCCTCATGAGGCTGTTTATAAAGTGTGAGCCCTGGTCGGTGAGGATCGCTTTTGGTGCGCCGAATGTACAAATGAGGTCGTTAGTAAATGCTTCTGCTACTTGTATCGCTCCTGCTTGTCGGAGTGGGATCGCAAGGGAGTATTTGGTTAGCAGGTCCTGTATAGTTAGGATGTACGTATTGTTTTGTTTCGTGGTTGGGAGGGGACCCATTATATCCATGGAGACCTTTTCGAAAGCCGAATCGGGGGTGTCGGTTAGGATCATTGGTTGCTTAGTTTTTACGCGAACCAATTTCTTTAATTGACACGCGCGGCAGTTTTTGACGAAATTTTGGACATCAGTTTTTATACCGCTCCAAGTGTAGCGTTTTTTAATCCTATTGTAAGTTTTGGTGATGCCCTTGTGTCCTGCTACCGCGGAACAATGATTTTCGGCGAGAATTTGTTCCCTTTGGTCCTTCCCGGGGACCGTTATGTCGTTCGTACAAATAAATATTCTTATGTCGATTTCGTCTAGTATTTTAATTAAGAGGTTATATATCGTATTCCAATGTACATTGTCAACGTTGCCTTTACTGATCGAGATCGATTGCAAGCCCAATTCTCGGATAACGTCTAGTAGCGAGTGTATTGCTTCTTTTATTATTTCCTTTTCGTAACGCCGGAGATCCTCTCTTTTACCGCGAGTGAAATTACGCGTCGGGTGCCCTCGCGACTTACCCTTGCCCTGCCCAAAGCTGCATCTCTGGTCATCGGCAAAGAGTTCGCTACTTGCAATATTTGGGCTCCCTTGTCGATCGGTGTTCCTTGTTGCGTTATGAAAATGACAAGGTTATCTTTCCGGGTCGCGAAATTGTCCGGGATATTTATCACGCGGGGCCTCACGGCGGCCCGTGGAATGAAAGGACTGTTTACGTTTTTGAATAACTCCTCGCTACTGGAACTGGAGTTGCTATCGGTTTCGTTTTCCGAGTCGCTGTCCTCGCTGGAACTAGGGGGCGAGTTTGTTTCCTCTGATTTTGAATTATCGGGGGTCGGTGAGGGACGCTGTTCGCCGCAATCCAGCTTGTTTGTGATTCGTGGAGTTTTTGCGCCTCGCTTCTTCTTGGCGGTGAATAGGGATTCATTGGAGTCGGACAATCTTTGTATTTGTGAGAGAGGGAGGACTCGTTCGATTTCGGGCATAGGATCTGGGGTAGGATTTCGCGAGAGGGCGTCTGCATTGGCGTTTATTTTCCCTGCTTTGTATAATACCTCATACTCGTATTCTAATAGTTTTAGACGCCATCGGACAAGACGGGAAGATGGGTCTTTTACTGAATGTAGCCACACCAAAGGTTTGTGATCCGTGACCAATTTGAACTTCTTACCGTATATGTAAGGCCTAAGAAATTTACGCTGTAAACTATTGCTAATAGTTCTTTTTCTATAGTCGAATAGTTTTCGCTCGGGCCTTATTTAGTAACCTGGAGGTGTAGGCTATAGGGAAGGTCTTTTCCAATCGGCCCTTGGCTCAGGACAAACCGCCTATTGCAGTATCCGGATGCGTCGGTAGTTATAACGAAAGGTTCGTAAAAATCCGGATACTGTAGTATCGGTTCTTTGCACAATGCATCGCGGAGGTGCGTAAAGGCTGTCTCCTGTTCCTTATGCCAAACCAAAGGTCTCATTCTTTTTCAGCAGATCGGTAAGCGGGCGCGCTATCTTCGAGAAATTGGGGTGAACCTCCGGGGGGTTTTTCCCCGACCCAGAAATGTTTTTTATTTTTTTGGGTCCTTAGGGCAGGAAAAAAAACTGAAAAGCGGTTTTTTTTTTTAGGGGGCGGGGGGTTTTTTCCAGTTTCGCTTATGAAATGTCCCGGGGGCGTGACTTCTTTTTGGAGGAAATTTTACTTTCGGGCTAACCGCAGTCCCGGGGCCTTTTTAAATCGTTCCGCCCCAATTTTTTTGGGAACTTTATTTCGTGCCCCCTCGCGTGAGCAAAAAATTAATATTTTTTTATAAAAGGTTTTCACAAAAAGTTCGGCCCCTTTTAAGTCCGGTGGGGTAGGGGGGCCTGAGTTTTGGGGAAGTCGCGGGGGGGGTTTTTGACCCCAAAAAAGGCTTCCCTTTTTAAATTCGAAACCCTTTTCGGTGTGGGAAAAGCCGTTTTTTGGGGGGTGTGCTTTATCCATTTTTTTGAGGGAAAAACCCCATGCTAAATCAAATTTTCGCTAAAGTTTTTTGCCCCCTTCCATTTTATCGAGGTTTTCCCCTATTTCGGGGGGGGGGACGGGGGCCCCGACTTTTTTTTTTTTAGCCCCCCCATAACCCCTTTTATGGCCAGCGTTTTTTTACCTTTCGAGCCGGGGTTTTTTGGCACGATCCACAAGGGGGGAGTTTTTTACGGGAAGGGGGGGTTTTTAATGAATCGTTCTCGATGAGTTTTTTTACTTGTTTTTAAAATTTCCCCCATTGTGCATCGGCAAAAAACGGAAAATTTTTCGTGTGGACCGCTAATTTGTGGGTTTTTCGGAATTCCCCTGGTGTGACGTTGTGGGGGTAATTTATCGGAAAAGGGAGGGGAAAATCGTTTTAGACGTTTTTGAGTTATGGGTTTTTTCCCCCCCCCTCCGTTTTTTAATGTTCAAGCCGCAGCATGTTTTTATTTCTTCGGGACAAAAATTTGGGGGGTTTGGCGGGTCAACGCTGCGAGGTGAGGTTTTTTTTTTTTTTAGTTTTTAAGATTGGTCCCCAATGCCCTGGGTTTTAAGGGGGCCCCCTCAGTGTTAGGGACCCGTGCGTTTTTGGAATTTTGGGGTTAAGGGGGGTGCTTTTATGACCCCGGGGGTAGGAAGAAAAGGTCCTGAGGGGTTTGTGGACAAAATTTTTTGGAAATTTTCTATTTTTTTGGAAAATACTCTGGTAAGTACAATTTTTGGGGCCTTGTCGCTTATGTTTTTAAGGCTTTTTTTATATCTGTGCCGTTACGATAGTGGCGGGGGGGGAAAATTTCCAAGTAGTTCCTTCGTTCAATGAAAATTGCGGAATATATCCTATTTTTGACCTCGGGATTCTGACTTTTGGAAGGGCGGGAAAAACCCCCCCCCCCCCCCCCCCCCCCCCCCCCCCCCCCCCCCCCCCCCCCCCCCCCCTTTTTTTCCCGCAATCTACCGGGATTTTTACCGTCGAGCATTGTTTTTAAAAAGGGTTTTTGTTGCTTCCACACGATGCAACGTTGGAATAATCTACTTAGACCCCCCGGCGCGTTTTAAAATTCGAAACCCCGGGGTTCCGCCTTGGGAAATGGAAAGGTTTTTGGGGTAAGTGAAGGGGGATCCTTTACCGAGGGATTTTATACTTTTTGCCCCCCAGCGTTTTTTATTTTATCGCTTGTAATTTTTCCCTAAGGAAAAAAAAAATTTCTTTTATTTAAAACGCAATTTTGGGGTTTGGTTTTGGTTTTTTTTCAAGTTGGGTGCCGGCCCCTTTCTACATGAAATTGTGTTGGTGTAAACCGTCCGGCCAAAAGGAAAAAGGGGGGGGCGTGCGAAAAAAAAAGTTCCGGGTTTTCATGGCGATTCCCGGGGTTTTCCAGGGTTGTTTGCGTTTTTTTGTCGTATTGGCCCCTCTGTTTTCCCCAAAGTTCCCGCTCGAGCCTCGTCCCCCGGGGCCCCGTGGGGAAAAATTTCCCGACGTGAGGTTTTTATTTCTTTTGGGGCCCCTTATTTGGTCCCGGATTTTTAAAAGTACCTACATATTTGTTGTTACTGGTTTGGGGTTGTGTCTATTGTTCTCGGGACCCCCCCCGGGGTTTTTTGGGTTTTCCTTTGTGAGTGTTTTTTGGTCCCCTTGGGGTGTGTCTATTAAAGGCTTTTGGAAAAAGGCCCCCTTACTGTACCTTCAGGGGTTGCGCGCGGGGGGTACGGCGGCTCGAGTCCCCTTTTGGGGTTGAAGACGTTTCCCCGTTTTTTTTTATGGGGTTGAGTGGGCTAAAAGGCCTTTGTTTTAAATATAACATTCGTTTTTAGGGGAAGGGCGGGGGTTTTGAATCCCCTTTCCCCTTTTCTATTCCGAAAATTTTTGCGGGGAATTTGACTGTGAAAAAACCCCGGAAAAAGGGGCGCGTAGTGTTTTTTGTCTCAATTGGGGTTAAGGGGAGTGGCAACCTCGCAGAAAAATCGTGGGGTTAAGGCGTCGATTTCTTTTTCGATCCGAGGGGTGCTTCCTTGCGCTCGGGGTTCCGCGCCCCCTTTAAAGATCCCCAATCTTTTACGGGCCCTTTTAAAATTTTAAGGGTATGTCTTTTTTGGTTTTGGGAAATTTTGCTCAGCCCCCGCGATCCCCGATCAGGTTTTTTGGGGATCCAAGGGGTCCATTCAAGAGGGGGGCCCCCTTTTTAGTTTACGTTTAAAACTCTTGTTTTTTTAGGGCCCCCAATATAGCTCGCCCGCATAATTTTGTAAGAAGTAGGGGGTTATTTTTTCCCCCGGGGGCGATGGGGGGAAAAATTTTTTTTTTTCGCGTCTACTTTCTCGTATAAATTTGGGGGGAGGGGGTTTTTTCGACCGTCAAGGGGGGGAAACCCCCAGGGGGCCCCCCTAAAAGGGGCCAAACCCCCGGGGCTATCAAAAATTGGGGTTTCCCCGTTTTTGGAAGGGGGAGACGCCTTTTTCGTCAAAAAAACCCCGGGTTTTCTGGGAATATTTTTCTTTTGGGGATCGTATTTTTTCCCCTTTGGGGTTAAAACCCCCGGGGCCCCCGGGGGGGGGGGAAAATTTTTTTTTTGGGGAAAATGTTTTGTTAGGTGGGGGTTTTGGTTGCTACCATTGTGAGGGGTTTTTAAACTTTTTTTCCATTTTCCTTTCCCCCTTTAAAAGGGGGACTCGGGGTTTTATTTCAGATTTTTCTTCCGAAGCCCTTTTTTTTGCTTTCCCCAACGTTTTTTTTTTTCGTTGGCATCTCGGATTGTTTTCGAAAAAGGCCCCTTCCCCTTGGTGAAATTTTAGCCCCCCAAGTTTTCTATTTTTTACTTCAGTGAGCTTTTTCTCCCCCCATTTCCCCCGGGGGTTTCCATCGAAAATTTTAATCGTACCCCCAACCCCCTTGTAAAACCAAATTT
Organism: Nylanderia fulva; assembly: GCF_048542155.1. Taxonomy (NCBI): domain Eukaryota; kingdom Metazoa; phylum Arthropoda; class Insecta; order Hymenoptera; family Formicidae; genus Nylanderia; species Nylanderia fulva. Next base: position 54,839 of record NW_028190607.1, on the reverse strand, counting down.
TTTACGCCCGGGGGGGGCGCGCTGCGAAAATTTGAAGGGGAAGAGCCCCGGTTTTTTTTCCCAGCCCAAAAAAACGTATTAGGGGGGACGGGGGAACTATCGATTCTCCCGGAGATACCCCCCGATCTGGGTTTTTTGCGCTGGAACTGAGGGGTCGGATTATTGCGGGGGGGCCAAAACCGTCCCATACTGTAATAAAAATAGGTTTTGTCGATTGCTCTTTTTCGAACGCCCTTGGGTTGGTAAGTAATTTTCGTACGTAACTGGAAAGCTCGAAAAAATACCAATTCGCGGAGGGTAAGTGGGGAATTTGAACCCCCAATTTTTCCAATGGGGTTCCCCCTATTTTAAAAGTACCCCAAAAATCCTTGTCCAAATTTTTTCGAGACTCGGGGGAAGGTGGATAGCATAAATGCGAAGCCCCCTTAATCTTAAAACGGTTACCTTTCCCGACGCCGCGGATCGGCCCCCCGGGGGTTTTCCAGGTTGGGGGAAAGGGGGAGATTCAACTCGCTTTTCCCTTTTCCATACTTTTTGGGTTTTTTCAAAAAAAAAAAAAAAAAATTTGTTGGCTAGAGCCCAAAAGGAAACTTTGACTACTCGGTAAAACAAATTTTTTTTGGGGTAAAACCCCAAAAAAGAGAAACTTTGACCCGGGTAAAAAAAATAAGGAGGCGTATACCTTACGGTGTCCGGAAAAGTTTAAAATTCCCCCGGTATAACTTTGAGATCGGGTACGGTGGCGTAAGCCTTTGGGGAAAAAAGGGAAAACCGGGAAACCTTAGTCTCAAAATGGATGTACCCGACACCAACTTGGCAATAGAATAAGGGTTCAAACGGTACAAAGAGATTAACTTCTGGAGGAGGAGTTATACCTCTAAGGGTGAGTGGGCACATTTGTGTTTGTTGCGTAATCGAATTGATAATGCGTCATTCGCTCGTAGATCTTCGGTGAACCCGGTAGTTATCGAGAAGTTAGTAGTCGTCGGCAAAACCGTCGGTAATTGTTCAGTAAAACACTGGTAAGGTGCCAGTAAGGTGTCGATAACCCGTTGGTAAAAGAACGTTCGTCGGTATATGGTTGGTAATGTCGGTATAAGAACGTATGTTGGTATATAGTCGGTAATGTCGGTAAAAGAACGTATGTCGGTATATTGTCGATAATGTTGGTAAATCGAAAGTGTTCTTCAATTGATTATTGTTTAAATGACTACTTTGTTGTACGGATTTACGAAGTTATTTCTTGAGACACAAGATTTTTAAGAGATTGAACTATTTGCGTTTTTCCGTGTTAGAATTCCGAGGGTGGCACCGCATGTGGTGGTCGACCCTAGTTTTATAGCCCGACCTTTTTTTTATAGCTTCCGCAGTGACGATGGAAAAGAGGAAAAATGCGTCGGAGATTTTTCTAGAATGTTCTCTTCCACGTGGTAGAAACGTCTCTGAATTTGCTAACACGCGCGATTCCTTAGGTTAACGTGAATTTCACTTACCTTTAGTAGCACTTTCTTGATCGTGTCGGCTCGTACTTGGAGGTAGTGCGTGCGGCGAGGGTCGTTCACTGGGATGTTTGGCGGCGGCAGGCGTCGTGGTTGGAACGTTATTGGTATGCACTTCCACTGTAGGAGTTCGTCGTTGTTATTATTTTTAATGTTGAAAATGTTCTCGTATTCAGGATCGGCCTGATATTCCACTCCGAGGAATTGAGAATATTCCTCGGTCGCTGATTCGCGATAAAGTCGGTTTAGTTTTCGTAATTGATTCTTCCTTCCTGCGCGTCGCGTCTTAGGCATATTGAATTTGATGCATCCTCTGAATGATTACTCAAATAAGGAGGGTTGATATGCGGCAGACCTCACTATCAATTCCTTATTTTCTCAGCAAATGCTGAGAATGTTAATTCTGACTGTGATGAGCGGTGGTCCGCTCCAAACACAGTTTGAATTATTCTGAATTCAAACGCCGTATGACAAATTTAAACGCTATCGTATTTTATCACGGGAGTAGAAGTTTTGAAGAATACTGAACACTAGTTTTCACACATGAATACACTGATTTATTCGTATAGTAGTACAAAATTCGAGACTAAAACTTAGAATTAGAATTTAGATTTAGACTTAGAATTTAGAGTTAGAATATTATACTTAGAGTTAGAATTTTAGAATTAGAGTTAGGATTTAGAATTTGGACTTAGAGTTAGAATTTAGGAGTGCGACTATACTGTTCTGTGTCGCGCAGAGAACTGCCGAAATTCGGGACTGCTCTGAGGTCCTTCGTTTCGGCGGCTCGGGCCTGCGGCGGCCTGGAGAGGGGGAACTCTCCGGAGTAGGGGCTCTCACCGTGGTGGGAGATCCTTAGGCGCTACGAAGCGCCACGCTTAGTTTCTAGGCGGAGTTAAGCGTCATGGCCGGCTTTGGCGCGCTTTTCAAATAGCGTTTAAGGAACTTGGAGTAAACGAAAAAATTTATACGGCCGGACGTGACACACGATTGCGGTGAGGTATAAAGTCCACCCTGGCAGAGCTCCCATTGCCAGGGTAAGCCTATTTTCATCGGGGGGGCGGCAGGTACCCCGGAGTTTGGCCGCTAGTGGCCAGTCTACCCTCCGACCATGCATCCCTTCGTCGCGCGCCATTGCTTGGGATTAGGGGTATTTTTTATAGAGGTTTCTTCCTCGTGGTCCAGGCGGCTAAGCCAAGACCCCCGGCCCCCAGAGACGTGACCTAGGGGTTACGGTATGGGGCCCTAGAATTGAGTCTAGGGACTACGTACACCGCAGTGTACGGATCACTCTTAGCACCCATCCCTCTCTGTTGTGGGATGGGTGAGCCCCCCCACCACGACAAGGTGGTGATCCACGGGGGGGAGTAGATAGGGGGGGTAGATAGGGACAGATGTCCTAAGTTGATTTAACGTGCGGTACCTGCTCAGAGAGCTCAATCACACGACCCCCATGGGTGCGGAATTGGGATAAGCCCAATCAGCTCGTTCCAGCAGGCCAGGAACTACCAGTAGCGCCTCCGAGTTTGTAGGACTCTTCGGCAACCCACCGGTTGGGGCGAGCGCCTGTCCAACGCTTCTACCAGCTGTGCAGGACTGGTGCCCGAGCAGATACGCTGCTCACCCGTCGAGGCCCGAGAGCCCCTAACCAGCATGCGGCTTCAACCACTACCCCCACGAGTCCGACATCAATTGCCGGGACGAGGGACGAATCCCCCTGGGCAACCCGACTCCCGTGGTACCAGTCAAGATCACTGGTTGGATCTTCGTGGCCGAGACCACTCCCAGCTTTCGGAGGCCTACACCTCCCAGGCATTGGTCGGCCTATGCTCCTCGGGAACATCGGTTTCTCCTATTCTCATTCTAGTATCGCCCTCCTTCTCTGAAACACAGTTTTCGCATACACACCAACACTTTCATACCTTTCCTTACATTCCAACATGCGACTCACATCCACACTGCCATTCTCTCGCACAATCACACCCCACTCACTCAGGTTCCTTACATCACCATACATTGGACACTCAACCAACACATGCTTCCAATTCTCTCTTTCCGCTCCGCACACACAGCTCTCACTCTCAGACAGACCTCGCTTATACAGAAATTCATTCAAACTTCCATGCCCCGTCAGGATATAACCCAGGCTCAAGCTAGGCTCGAACTCCCGGCACTCACCCGCAAACCTTACATTCTTTATAAATTCATACGTCACTCTTCCTTTCTCGCACTCATTCCATCTGTTCTGCCACATCTCATACAGCCTCTCACTCACCAATTTTATGCATCCTTCCACACCTCTCTCCCGCAAGTCACCATCATTCACTACATCATACTCACTTATACCAATTCCCTTTCTCGCCTTGTACACGATTCCTCTTCTCACGCACTCCAGGTTCCACGGCAAGCCACCCATAAGGACTTGCATGGCCGCCGTGGAGACCGTCCTACATACATTCAGACATGCACTCAACACCACCCTCTGACACCTATTGATGAGCTCCCTCGCATACCCGAATCTCATCACTCCATACCACACACTCGCTCCATACATCACACACGCCATAAACAATCCCTTATACAGCACACTCACAGCCTTCTTTCGCAAGCCCCACTCACTTCTCAACACGCGTCTCAATTTTCCCACCACATTCATACATTTCTTTCTCAGACACTCCAGATGCAACCTGAAGTTCATTCTTTCACTCACCCAGACACCCAGATATCTCACACTTCTCGCATACCTCACGCATTTATCATTCACACGTACATTGGGAGGCCTCGTCCCAGCCATACTACCTTTCATCAGCATCATCACAGTCTTATTCTCAGATACACTCACACCTACTTTCACTCCCCATTCGTACACCATTCTCATCCACTCCGTACCCTTTCTCTCCAACTCCGCTCGGCTCTGTCCTTCTACAACCAACAGCAGGTCATCCGCGTACGCAACCACCTTACATTCATTCCCGCGTAGCCGCCACAACAGTTCATCCATCATTAGGTTCCATATAAATGGGCCGCAGATGGAGCCCTGCGGGCAGCCACGCTGTACTTCCTTCCACACTGTATCACACGCACCCGTCATACATACACGCCTGCCGCTGAAGTAGCTCTTCCACAATTCAGTGTCTTCACATTCAACTTCACGCAATTTCTTGATCACACATTCCCACTCTAGGTTGTCAAACGCTCCCTTAAAATCCACGAACACTCCTAGCACATACTTTCTCTCCGACCCATTCACCCATTCATGCACTCGATTCCACGCATCCTCGGTCGACCGGTTCCTAACAAATCCGTATTGGGCGTCACACATTCTTCCACACATCGTTCGCTCGAGTCTTCCAACCATCATTCGCTCCAACACTTTCCCCAGTACGGACAGCAGGCAAATGGGCCTGTACGACCCAGGGTCCGACCTAGGTTTCTCAGGGGACTTTAACAGAACTACCACTCGCGCAGCCTTCCACGCCGGGGGGAAACACGCTGTACTCAGACATACATCATACATCCTTTTCATCCATACCGGGACAGCACGCCAAATCGCTCGCAACATCTCCGTACTTACACCATCCATACCAGGTGCCTTTCCCACTTTCATCGATCTCACTGCTTCATCCACTTCGCTCCATTCGAACTGCCTCTTTTCCTCGCTCGCGTCTCTCCTAGCCTCCATCGCCACGTTTGTTTTCGCTGCTGGTAAGAATCTCTCCATTAGCACATCCACGCTTTCTTTCCATGTGCTCGTCACTCTATCACCCACTCTTATACCGCTCAGTCTTACACTATCACGCTTTCCTATGCACACCTTATACACATCACTCCATGGATCCCTATTCCCAGTATCGCACACAAATCGCTTCTAGTTTTCCTCTTTCACTCTTCGCATTTTCTCCTTGTACGCCCGCAGAACATTCTTGTACTCATTCCATTCTTTCTTCCACTCTGCTTCCATTCCTCTTCCTTGCGCGCTGGTAGGCACGTCTGCTCTTTCCTACAGCTTTCTTTAGCCCCTCAAGCTCATCCGTCCACCACACAAGCTTCCTAGCATGCACAGATTTACACCTCTTCATCCATCTATCATTCGCATTATGGATCCATTTCATCATTCGCTCTACACAGCTCTGCGCATCCGTTTCGTCTATAGCGCTCGCTGCATCCTCTAACGCGCTCTCTCGCATATCACACATATACCCTTCCCAGTCTACGTCCTTGCACACCCATCTACACATGTCCTCATTCGTACTCGCATTATCTCTGTATACCATACGTATTAATAACACGTTATGGTCACTCACTCCCCAGTCAGGCTTTACCTCCCACTCATACCGGCACCCTTCATGCACGCCGTTCACGAGAGTGACGTCGATGTCACTCTCCCCATTCGGCCCACTGAACGTGTAAAACTCACTTGGTTCATTTAACACGTTCATCCCGTTCGCAATCATCCATTCCTCAATCACTCTTCCACGCGCTTCACTTTCTCTGCTGCCTCCCTCACCCTTGCTATACCACAAGGGAGAGACGGCATTCGCATCCATACCTATCAGCAGACGCTTTCCCCTGGCTGTCTCACATACTCTGTCCATGTACGCCAAGTACGGCTCGATGCTCTTACCGTACCAGCAGTACACGGACACCACATACATCTCTCCAAAGTCCCCCTTCAACCACACGCACACTCCAAGCTCATTCGTACATTCTCTCACACACATCACATCCAACCTAGAATCATTCACTACCACTGCTGCTTTGACCATCCCACTCTCGCTAACAATCACATCCATACCTATGGGCAAGCCCACCACGCGTCCATGCCTTTCGTACGGTTCTTGCAGCAGTGCTACACTCACTCGACGTTCGCGCATCATCTCACCCAGATCACACATAACCGCATACGCTCTCTGGCAGTTATACTGCACTACATTCACGCACCATTCATTCGTCATTTATTCTCGCTTTCTCCCTCTCTAACGCTCTCACGTATTCCGGGCACACTTTGGACAGAACCGAGTGATCACATTTGCTCCCTTTCAGCTTACAGTTTATACACACACTTTCCTTCTTACAATCTCTCATCATGTGTCCCACACATCCACATTTTTGGCACAGTCTTTCCTTTTCGGTGCATTGCCGCATCATGTGCCCAAATGCAAAGCACTTGTGGCACCTCAGCACACTGAAAAACTCTTTCACCCTAAAGGCCTTCCAATGCACGAACACTCGTCCGTCATTACAGAGCACATTCCTTATTGTACTCGTAACTTCTAATATCACATTTCCGCAGGTTGCATCTTTCTTCGCATTCCTACTGACAACACGCACACGTTCCATGAATACTCTCTCATCCACTCGCCCTTTCAAGCTTCTCTCATACATTTCTCTCATTAACACTTCACTCGCCATATCATTCGGCACATCGTACAAGATGATCTTTGGGCCTATCTTGCGAGGCAGCTCAACCTTTAGGCCAGCATTCTTAAACTGACCACACTTTCTTATCCTTTTCAACTCACTCTCGCTCATCGTCTCAATCGCTACTCCTCCATTCCTCACTTTCCTCACCGCTTTCACACGCACATTCAGTGACTTGCTCACATGCTTTATCATTCTCTCCTTTACTTCCTCACTTGTCACACTCGCACTTGCATTATTCGCTCTCACTATTACCGCATAACTCTTCTCTTTCGTACTCGTCTTCACATTCACTTCCTGTACCTTTTCAATCACGCTCTTTTCAACATTTTTCGCACTCACGCTCGCATAGCTCACTCCGCTTCCGCCGTAGGCTAAATCCCGACTCGCTCGA
>NW_028190607.1:32525-42525 GCF_048542155.1 Nylanderia fulva | reverse complement strand
TAAGCAGCTCAATCTTCTGCATCGGTTTGATGGGCAAAGTTTTAACCCTATTTATTATATCTTGGAAGGTCTCCACTTCGAAGCCTTCCATCAGGCCTTTCCAAGGCGTGAGCTTAGCGCCGAGGTATTTGAATGTCTCGCCTGGTTCATTATGTGGGACCGGCTCATCTCGCAGATGCAGACCGGGGTCCCTTGTGTACCATGTCTTATGTCTGGGCACATACTCGAAGGCGGAGCACTTATCAATCGACAGGCTCATACCTCTATTCCTTAGCTGCTCGTGTACCATACGCAGCTGTGTATTGGCCGCCTCCTTGTTGCTCGCCAAGAGCACAATGTCATCGGCAAAGGCCATTGCGGCCAAATTATGGCCTTCAACTTTGATACCCAATGTGGTGTCTTGGACCGCCTCGATTATTGGTTCGACGACCAAGTTAAATAAGAGAGGCAAGAGCGGATCGCCTTGTTTGACACCTCTTTTTAACTGGACGGCCACCACTCCGTCTTGAGTCTTTATTGTCGTATGACAATCAATGTAGCTCTTGGCTATATAATCAGCCACTAGTGGTGGTATGCCTTTACGCTCTAGAGCTACTTTGATGGCAGCGTGAGGGACGGTGTCGAATGCTTTTGATACATCGAGCACCGTAAATATCCCTCCTTGGGCTTTAGCTTCAGTGATTGCCAAACCGAGGAGATGTACATTAGCGAAACATCCATTCTCCTCCGTAAAACCCTTTTGTCTCTCTGTCTGACTAATGACACCACGTATGCGGCAATCTAGCAGGGACGAATAGATTCTGCTTATCATGGACGCTATTGTGATCGGTCGCCAATTTTTGATATTTCGTGTGTCTTTCCCAGGTTTGGGAATAAGCGTCGTTCTGTTTATCTTCCAAGCGGAAGGATAAGCCTCGTTAACCAAGAGCAAGTTAAAAAGCTTGGCGAGTACGACACTCAATCCATCATATTTGATGTGGGCCTTCGTCAAGCCATCGACACCAGCGGCTGACGAGTTGGGGATCTTCCTGATTTTACTCTTGATTTCTCCCGGTGTTATGGGAGAAAGGATCCGTCCCACTTCAACCGTGGGTACCACCTGTGTAAGAGGTGCTTGTTCTGGGCCTGCTGTACCCCATAGACCTAGGTACAAATCTTTGGTATCATTTGTATCGGGGGTTTCCCGGATTTGCATCAGAGATAGGTCATTAACTGCCACTACATCAGCCAGCCTTTTAGGACACTTATTCATCAGCTCTTGGCATTTAGCGAAAGCATAGCGCCTTCTTTGAGCTCTATTAGGCCGTGTACCTGCTTTGCGTCTTCTTCGCCTTCGTTCAGACACTTTAGGACGCTTTGCTCTTTCATTTCTGCCTGGGTCCGTATCAGACGGGTCCGCTACTAGTCGCTCGTATAACGTGTCAAGATCTCTTTGGGAGACTTCACTCTCGTGTAACTGTGAGAGTTCCGTACTCCATGCCGACCATTTACGTGGGACTTCATACTCGACCCTCAATTCGGCAGAGATACGCGGCTTCCACTGATCTTCTAGGAGCTCTGGCGCTATCTCGCGAAGAGGAGAGTTCAATACAGCCACCGAGCCACTTTGTGACTCCATCGATTTTTGACTTTGACTGTGGGCGGCATCCTGAGACGGACCCGCTATTGCGGCATCCTCAGGTTGTGGTGATTGCGAGGCGAGTTCCATGGCTCGCAGACGCCTGCGGGCGTCGCTGATCTGCTTGTTTGTTCTGCCAGGGAAGAACTCCATCAACTTTATATTTATAAATCTTTCATTTGCGAATTCTCGCTCACGCTCTCGCAATTCATCCAGCTCATCATCTGTCCACACTGTTGGCCGGCGACCACCCTGGCCCGTTGCGGCATTCGCTTCGGCCGCTCGCTTTGCATTGCGCAAATTTGGGTGCGCATGTCGTTCATGCTGCGACAGGCCTATTTGAGAAGTAAACTTTTCTTGACACTTCTCGCAGGTGAAAGTAGCTAACGGATTTGCCAATTTCCGACCTTTACATTTGGCGTAATGGCATCGCCAAGCGTGCATTTTTGGGAAGCTTTTATTGCACTTGTCACAGCTCCAATTGAGCGAGACAGAAGGATGCTCCTCTAGAACGTGTTTATTCAACTGCCCGCTGCCAAGGCAGGAAATATTGAGACCGTTCTCAGAGCACTTTGGGCATATTATTGCCGTTTCGACACTTCCTTGGATGTCATAGGATTGGGTAACCCGTAAGGGTAAGGGCTCCCATCGCATGTCCGGCGGCGCCCCTGGGACTCGAGCGCCGTTCACGTCCCCTCGCCTATTTGCCACACAGGCAGCGACCGGTTCGCCAGGGACGTTCTCGAAACCGGCCGCCTCCGAGGCTTCTCCTATATTCTCCATATCATAAATATATATTCGCTCCTTTAATAGGATCGTCACGCAGAGCTGACGCGACGTCCGGGCATTCGGCAGCACCTCGCCACACGATGGACTTAATCGCTCGAGACGCAATACTTATAACATGCATCAGTTCGAGCCAAGCTAAGGGGCAGAATAATGCCAAAGGCACTTATTTGCTGATCAGCATTTCACAGAGTGTTATCTCTGTTTCCCCATGAATAGTCGACTTCAGCCAACTTATAGGTTCAATATACTTCGCAGAGCTCTTTCGACGCTGTTGGCGACTCGGATCGCCCATATCTACTAATTAAAGCCGTGGGTTTACGGGCTATTCAGCTAGCCGGTTATTAGACTAGATAACTCACGGGTAGGACACCAGAGTGACTAAGACTCCTCGCGGCGTGTTGCTTTAATTTTTTTAAAGCAAAAAGGGGAGTCCTGCCAATGACAGCACTACCCCTTCCTAGATATTAGCAATTCTTAATTATCTGGCAAGGCCAGTTCGCCACTAGTTTATGTGCTAAGATGTTGTCGCATAGTTACTTCAAGGAAAGAGCCTTTCGGTGTCCTTATGCCAGAGCCCCGTTGGCCGCCGGGGGGTGAGCCCCAGACGTTGCCCGACTCTCACCACGAGGAGGTGGGGTTGGCCTTAAGAGAGTCATAGTTACTCCCGCCGTTTACCCGCGCTTGCTTGAATTTCTTCACGTTGACATTCAGAGCACTGGGCAGAAATCACATTGCGTCAACACCCGCGAGGGCCATCGCAATGCTTTGTTTTAATTAGACAGTCGGATTTCCCCTAGTCCGTGCCAGTTCTGAGCTGAGCGTTGAATGGCGGCCAAAGAGGACGACCACGACGGCTCGCGCCGCCACGGAAGCCTCGCAGCAAGGAAGATCCGCGGGAGGCCAAGGCACGGGACCGAGCTCGGATCCCGGGACCGGCGCGAGAACGCCGACCGTTCACCTCGCCCAGGCCCGGCACGTCAGCCAGACCCGCTTCCCGACCAAGCCCGACACGCCCCGCTCCTCAGAGCCAATCCTTATTCCGAAGTTACGGATCCAATTTGCCGACTTCCCTTACCTACATTATTCTATCGACTAGAGGCTCTTTACCTTGGAGACCTGCTGCGGATATGGGTACGAACCGGCGCGACACCTCCACGTGGCCCTCTCCTGGATTTTCAAGGTCCGAGGGGAAGATCCGGACACCGCCGCAACTGCGGTGCTCTTCGCGTTCCAAACCCTATCTCCCTGCTAGAGGTTTCCAGGGAACTCGAACGCTTATACAGAAAAGAAAACTCTTCCCGGATCTCCCGACGGCGTCTCCAGGTCATTTTGGGTTACCCCGACGAACACTCTTACGAGGGCCCGAATTGTATGCGGTTCCGCTGCCGGGTTCCGGAATAGGAACCGGATTCCCTTTCGCCCGACGGGCGTGTGTCTTTCGTATAATATTTATTATTATTCCTCGACACTCGAGTATATTGTACGCCGTCATTGACATAGGATTTCTCCTAGGGCTTAGGATCGACTGACTCGTGTGCAACGGCTGTTCACACGAAACCCTTCTCTACGTCAGTCCTCCAGGGCCTCGCTGGAGTATTTGCTACTACCACCAAGATCTGCACCGACGGCGGCTCCAGGCAGGCTCGCGCCCAGACCCTTCTGCGCTCACCGTCGCGACCCTCCTACTCGTCAGGGCTTCGTGACGACGCGAGAGAAGACTAACGCCCGCTCCCGGTTGCCGCCCCACTTGCCGCTGACGGCAGAGTATAGGCTCGACGCTTCAGCGCCATCCATTTTCAGGGCTAGTTGCTTCGGCAGGTGAGTTGTTACACACTCCTTAGCGGATTCCGACTTCCATGGCCACCGTCCTGCTGTCTTAAGCAACTAACGCCTTTTATGGTGTCCCATGAGCGTCGAGTTGGGCGCCTTAACTCTGCGTTTGGTTCATCCCACAGCGCCAGTTCTGCTTACCAAAAATGGCCCACTTGGCTCTCTGATCCGAAGATGCTCGTGGCTTCATAATTCAAGAAAGCCAGAGATCTCACCCATTTAAAGTTTGAGAATAGGTTGAGGTCGTTTCGGCCCCAAGGCCTCTAATCATTCGCTTTACCAGATGAGACTCGCGCGCGTTCCGTGCGGACCGGCCGAGTGCCCGCTAGCCTGAGGGACACTTCGGAGGGAACCAGCTACTAGATGGTTCGATTAGTCTTTCGCCCCTATACCCAGTTCCGACGATCGATTTGCACGTCAGAATCGCTACGGACCTCCATCAGGGTTTCCCCTGACTTCGTCCTGACCAGGCATAGTTCACCATCTTTCGGGTCCCAACGTGTACGCTCTGGGTGCGCCTCTTCTCGCGATGAGAACGAGACGCCCCGGGAGTGCGAGGCCGCATCGCGACGCGGCCCATCCTCCCTAGGTCGACGGCCAGGGCCGACCTTCACTTTCATTACGCCTTTAGGTCTCGCGACAAGTCCCAATGACTCGCGTACATGTTAGACTCCTTGGTCCGTGTTTCAAGACGGGTCCTAAGAGTACCCAAAGCAGTAGCGTCGCCGACCGGTATCGGTCTCCCGCGAGACCGCGGGAGACGTTCGCAGGCCTGTCGAAGGTGTACCGTACTGTAACCAACAGCGGGCCAGGACCGGGGACGGCGCGAAGTCCGTAACCTCCGAGTACCGTGGCGCGCGCTTGCGACGGTCTCGACGCACCGTGAATAGTGCGGCCTGATACCTTGCGCGTACCGCCGAGCAGCCGGCCGGGCGACCGAGGGTTTGTCGCGTGCCGTTTTACCGGCGACGCGACAGACACCGCACCCGGGCCGTAGACCGACACCCAGCGGGTCGCGACGTTCTACTTGGGGAGAAGTGCACGACGACGAGCGCCGGACATCGGCGCACGGTAGCGTGCCCGCGCGCGAGCCGCAAGGACTCCGCGGGACATCGCCGACCGACGCGAAGCCAGCGCCGCTGACGATGAATCTCCCCGTTCGATCTTTTGGGTTTCTTAGGTTTACCCCTGAACGATTTCACGTACTCTTGAACTCTCTCTTCAAAGTTCTTTTCAACTTTCCCTCACGGTACTTGTTCGCTATCGGTCTCGTGGTCGTATTTAGCCTTAGATGGAGTTTACCACCCACTTAGAGCTGCACTCTCAAGCAACCCGACTCTAAGGAGAGATCCTCCCGAGGCGCGCACCGGTCGCTACGGGCCTGGCACCCTCTACGGGTAAGTGGCCCCATTCAAGATGGACTTGGACGCGACGCGGCACCTCGGGATAAGCGGATCCTCCCAAACACCACATTTCCCTGCGGCGGAACCGCGGGATTCGGTGCTGGGCTCTTTCCTGTTCGCTCGCCGCTACTAAGGAAATCCTGGTTAGTTTCTTTTCCTCCGCTTAATAATATGCTTAAATTCAGCGGGTAATCTCGCCTGCTCTGAGGTCGTCGCATAGTGAGTTTTCGTAGCCGTTTGCCTCCTCCGCGTCGCTCATCGTCGTCTCTCCTCTATAATATATATTATAAGAGGGAGAGAGAGAGAGCGTCGAACGAGAGAGCAGCAGCGGCAGCACACGAAATACGCGAGAAGGCAAATCGCCGGGGCGCTAACCGCACACACACTCGTTGGTGGTAATGGAGACGATATATCGCGGGGTTCGAGATTCTCGGCTCTCCCTTCTCTTTTATATACGAAATTCGGGCGGAATCGATTCGACGAGTACACGACGCGGCGCGCCGGTCCCCTTTTTTCGCTTTACGAAAATTTCGTGGACTCGGACACGCGGTCGGCTCGCGATTCAAAACCCTTCTCCGTAAAGAGGTAAAGGATTACGAATGCTCTCTCCGCCGGACGACGACGCGCCGTATATTTCTCCGTAATACCGTTATGTGTGCGGGCAAGGGCGCCTCGGCATAAGACGCGCGAGCGCTATCGCACCGAGAGACGCGGCACAGAGTGCGAGAGCAGTCCGGTCAGTCTGTGTGATGTACGGAGAGGAGAGACGGTGAGACAAGCGCTACCTACTTTCGGGAGACAACGACGCACGCGCCGCTCTAGGGAAAGCGGTGCCATTCACCGTCCTGACCCTTTTTTTGGCCGTTTGTTGCTCCCTTTCGCGCGCGCTCTTACTCTCATCCCATTTCTCCTCGGCTCTCGCGTACACACACGACTTGGATACACAAACACGCTCCCCCTCTTAATTCGCGCAGCATTCTCTGGGCGCGCGTTCGCCAACGTTTTACACGCTTGTGCGCTTCTCCTCCTCATTATTATTATTTCGGTGTGTCATTTCAGACGACGCCAGGATTTGCACCGCGGCCGGTCGGCGCGGCACAGACACCTCGGGCGAACGTCCAACGATCGCTCGTACGCCCATTGTAAGCGTTGCACAGGGCACAGGCGACGCGCGCGCCATTCTCTGGTCGCCCGCGTCGTGGCCGTGCGCGCTTTTCGGGCGCAAGCAGTTTAGGGGTACTAAAACGACCCTCAGCCAGGCGTGGTCCGGGAATTGTATCCGTGGACCGCAATGTGCGTTCGAAATGTCGATGTTCATGTGTCCTGCAGTTCACAAGTTGACGCGCAATTAGCTGCGTTCTTCATCGACCCACGAGCCAAGTGATCCACCGTTCAGGGTAATCGTTCGAAATTTTTGCGCGAAGAAACGCGCTTCTCGTTCAACCATCGTGGTCTCTTCTCTCGGACGAGAGAGAGAGAATAATCGTGGTGGCTCTTCGATCAGCCTGTCCGCGCGCGTCCGAGGACGCGCGCGGACCGCCGCCTCCCGCCAGGGAAGGCTACGGCACAAAGATAGAGTTGTGTGTTTCTCGTTCGGAGCGTCTCTCCCGCAACGGGAGAGCCGGGGCGGAAGCTCTTTGAAGAAACCGTCGGACCGACACAGGTTGACAGATTGGTCGAAATATCATCGATCCCTTCTCTGTGTTATATATATATTATAATAATATATGGGGGTCCTCTCGCTCGGCACTCGCGGTCGCACACCGTGTGTTCTCGGCACGCTGACCGCTGCCCCGCGACAACGGGGAGGGCGCGCGTCGACGAACGTCGTGGGTGCTGCACACACGCGTGCGCGGGCATAGGTTACCACCGGTTCGCGCTCAACGCCGAATCGACGCTCTGTGTGTGTGTGGCCGGAGGAGAATGGCACACACACGAGCGTGATCGCGAAGCGTCTCGCTCCGAATCGTCGTCGAACACCGCCGGGCGCGCTGCTCTGCTTGCCGACTACTTTCGGTCAGAGAGGCGCGACGGCGTCCGTCGTTATATCAAAACACAACAACAAATTCCGTCAAATCCGTTATTTTCTTTTTCTCTGAGAGCGCCTTTTCAGCGCGTCCATTCAGTCGCCGACTGCTGCGAGCGCGCGTCTCTCCCAAAAGAGAGGACTCTCGACGCAGAGCAGGACCTCCGGAACGTTAATGATCCTTCCGCAGGTTCACCTACGGAAACCTTGTTACGACTTTTACTTCCTCTAAATGATCAAGTTTGGTCATCTTCCCGGCAACATCGGCAATGCCGAGACATTGCCGCGCACCAGTCCGAAGACCTCACTAAATCATTCAATCGGTAGTAGCGACGGGCGGTGTGTACAAAGGGCAGGGACGTAATCAACGCGAGCTTATGACTCGCCTCGCGCTTACTGGGAATTCCTCGTTCATGGGGAACAATTGCAAGCCCCAATCCCTAGCACGAAGGAGGTTCAGCGGGTTACCCGGGCCTTTCGGCCAGGGAACACACGCTGATTCCTTCAAGTGTAGCGCGCGTGCGGCCCAGAACATCTAAGGGCATCACAGACCTGTTATTGCTCAATCTCGTGCGGCTAGAAGCCGCCTGTCCCTCTAAGAAGATTTGTTTGTACGTTGGTAGTAAAAACCCGCCAGCCGAAGCCGGGGGCCTTCGCGATACCATAAGGTACGCCTATTTAGCAGGCTAGAGTCTCGTTCGTTATCGGAATTAACCAGACAAATCGCTCCACCAACTAAGAACGGCCATGCACCACCACCCACCGAATCAAGAAAGAGCTATCAATCTGTCAATCCTTCCGGTGTCTGGGCCTGGTGAGGTTTCCCGGGTTGAGTCAAATTAAGCCGCAGGCTCCACTCCTGGTGGTGCCCTTCCGTCAATTCCTTGTTTCAGCTTTGCAAACCATAGCTTCCCCCGGACCCAAAAGCTTGGTTTCCCGGAAGCTGCCGCCGAGTCATCGGAGGAACTTCGGCGGATCGCTAGCTGCATCGGTTATGGGTTAGAACTAGGGGCGGTATCTGATCGCCTTCGAACCTCTACTTTCGTTCTTGATTATGAATGAGGGGAGAGATGAGAGCGTTGCGGAAGTGAGTGAGATAGCGTGTATGAGAGTAATGTGGTGCGAGAACTCCGTAAATTCCTGTTTACGGAGACGACAAAAATTTCAAAGAGTGGCGAGTGAGAAATACTGGACATTGTGGGTAGAGATATGAGGAACGATGATCGAAAATGGTTGTGCAAAAATGAGAGAATACAGGGGAAAACTGGATGAGTGTATGCGTTCGAGCGGGTTCGGGATTAGCCTACGGCGGAAGTGGAATGAGCTATTCGAGCGTGAGTGCGAAAAATGTTGAAAAGAGCGTGATTGAAAAAGGTACATGAAGTGAAACGAAGAGAAGAGTTATGCGGTAATAGTGAGAGCGGATGATGCAAGTGCGAGTGTGACAAGTGAGGGAAGTAAAGGGAGAGAAAATGAAGAAGCATGTGAGCAAGTCACTGAGATGTGCGTGTGAAAGGCGGTGAGAAAGTGAGGAATGGAGGTGTAGCGATTGAGAGCGATGAGCAGAGAGTGAGTTGAAAAGAATAAGAGAGTGTGGGTCAGTTAAGAATGCTGGCCTATAAGGTGACTGCCTCGGCAAGATAGGCCCAAAGATCATCTTGTACGATGTGCCGAATGAGATGTCCGAGTGGAAGTGTTAAGGAGAGAACTGTAATGAGGAAGGAGCGTTGGAAAAGGGCGAGTGTGATGAGAAGAGTATTTATGGAACGTGTGCCGTGTTGTGTGAGTAGGAAATGCAAGAAAGATGGCAATCTGCGGAGATGGGTGATATGTTGAGTTAGCGGAGTGAATAAGACATGTGCTCTGTAGTGACGGACATATATGTTAGGCCTTTAGGGTGAAAGAGTTTTTCAGTGTGCTGAGGTGGGCCACAAGTGCTTCGCATTTGGGCACATGATGCGGCAATGCACCGAAAAGGTGAAAGACTGTGCCAAAAATGTGGATGTGTAGGACACATGAAGAGAGATTGTAAGAAAGGAAAGTGTGGTGTAAAAACTGTAAGCTTAAAATGGAGCAATGTGATCACTCGGTTCCTGTCTTAAGTGTGTCCGGAATACGTTAGCTCGTTAAGAGAGAGAAAGCGAGAATAAATGACGAATGAAATGGTTCTGAATTTGGTGCCGTATAACGCCAGAGAGCGTAAGCGGTTATGTGTGGATCTGGGGTGAGACTGATGCTACGAACGTCGAGTGATGTAGCACTGCTGCATGAACCGTATGAAAGGCAATGGACTTGTGTGGGCGTTGCCATAGTTATGGATTTGATTGTGTTCGA
>NW_028190607.1:25951-31250 GCF_048542155.1 Nylanderia fulva | reverse complement strand
ATGGGCCCATTTGCTGCTTCCGTGCTGGGGAAGTGTTGGGGAATGATGGTTGGAGACTCGAGCGAACGATGGGTGGAAGAATGTGTGACGCCCAGTACGGATTCGTAGGAATCGTTCGACCGAGGATGCATGGAATCGAGTGCATGACTGGGTGAATGGGTCGGAGAGAAAGTATGTGTTAGGAGTAGTTCGTGGACTTCAAAGGAGCGTTTGATAACCTAGAGTGGGAATGTGTGATCGAGAAATGCGTGAGGTTGAATGTGAAGAAATTGAATTATGGAAGAGCTATTTAGCGGCAGGCGTGTATGCATGATGGATGCGTGTGACACAGTGTGGAAAGACGTAAAGCGTGGCTGCCCGCAGGGCTCCATCTGTGATCCATTTATATGGAACCTAATGATGTATGAACTGTTGTGGCGGCTGCGTGAGAGGTGAATGTAAAGTGGTTGCGTACGCGGATGACTTGTTGTTGGTCGTGGAAGGACAGAGCCGAGCGGAGTTGGAGAGAAAGGGTACTAAGTGGATGAGAATGTGTACGAATGGGGAGTGAAAGTAGGTGTGAGTGTGTCTGAGAACAAGAACTGTGATGATGTTGATGAAAGGTAGTATGGCTGGGACGAGGCCTCCCAATGTACAAGTGAATGATAGATGCGTGAGGTATGCGAGGAGCGTGAAATATCTGGGTGTTTGTGTGAGTAAAAGGATGAACTACAGGTTGCATCTGGAGTGTCTGAGAAAGAAATGTATGAATGTGGTGGGAAAATTAAGACGCGTGTTGAGAAGTGAGTGGGGTTTGCGAAAGAAAGCTGTGACTGTGTTGTATAAAGGTCTGTTCATGTCGTGTGTGATGTATGGAGCGAGTGTATGGTATGGAGTGATGAGATTTGAATATGCGAGGGAGCTCATTAAATAGGTGCCAGCGAGTGGTGTTGAGTGCGTGTCTAATGTATGTAGAACGGTCTCCACGGCGGCCATGCAAGTCCTTATGGTTGGCTTGCCGTGGGACCTGGTAGTGCGTGTGAAGAGGAGTGTTGTATAAGGTGAGAAAGGGAATTAGTATGAGTGAGTATGATGTAGTGAATGATAGTGACTTGCGTGAGAGAGGTGTGGAAGGATGTATGGAATTGGTGAGTGAAAGGCTGTATGAGATGTGGCAGAATAGATGGAATAAGTGCGAGAAAGGAAGAGTGACGTATGAATTTATAAAGAATGTAAGGTTCGCGGGTGAGTGCCGAGAGTTCGAGCCTAGCTTGAGCCTGGGCTATATCCTGACAGGGCATGGAAGTTTGAATGAATTCCTGTATAAGCGTGGTCTGTCTGAGAGTGAGAGCTGTGCATGCGGAGCGGAGAGAGAGAATTAAAAGCATGTGTTGGTTGAGTGTCCAATGTATGGTGATGTGAGGAACCTGAGTGAGTGGGGTGTGATTGTGCGAGAGAATGGCAGTGTGGATGTGAGTCGCATGTTGGAATGTAAGGAAAGGTATGAAAGTGTTGGTGTGTATGCGAAGATTGTATTTTCAGAGAAGGAGGGCGATGCTGAAAGGAGGATAAGAGAAGCCGATGTTCCCGAGGAACATAGGCCGACCACTGCCTGGGAGGTGTAGGCCTCCGAAAGCTGGGAGTGGTCTCGGCCACGAAGATCCAACCAGTGATCTTGACTGGTACCACGGGAGTCGGGTTGCCCAGGGGGATTCGTCCCTCGTCCCGGCAATTGAGGTCGGACTCGTGGGGGTAGTGGTTGAAGCCGCATGCTGGTTAGGGGCTCTCGGGCCTCGACGGGTGAGCAGCGTATCTGCTCGGGCACCAGTCCTGCACAGCTGGTAGAGCGTTGGACAGGCGCTCGCCCCAACCGGTGGGTTGCCGAAGAGTCCTACAAACTCGGAGGCGCTACTGGTAGTTCCTGGCCTGCTGGAACGAGCTGATTGGGCTTATCCCAATTCCGCACCCATGGGGGTCGTGTGATTAAGCTCTCTGAGCAGGTACCGCACGTTAATCAACCACGGACATCTGTTCCTATCTACTTTCCCCAGGAGGCTATTGACAATTCGACAGTAGTACGGGCATGATGCACCCGGGGCCCATAGGTCCCTTTCAAGCCAGGATGGGAGGCATCGTGTCTGGGGCTGCATGGCCGCGGGGAGATTAATTTGCGCGACCGCAAACGATCCCCCAGGGGCACCTGGCGCAACCTCTGTGGTATATAAGTCGCCTTACCCAGGTGATGGAGGACTCTGCCTGAGTGGACATTTTTTTTCCTGCCATACTCGTGGGATATACATGGAAAGAACAAAACTCAAACAAAAACACAAAAACTTGGCTGATACTTTGGTAACGACTAATGCTGGCACGAAAGTAACCGAAACTCTGAACGCCGAAAAAGAGAGAAAAGAGAATTGCTGTTTGCGCGAAGGGGATCTGTAAGTAGATCACCACCTCCTTCGGGTAGTACCCAAAAAAACACTGAAGAGACGCATGAAGGGAACACAAGGCTGAGTGATTCTGAAAATGAGAAGGATGGATATGAAAGATTAGAACAGAGCACAGGAGTAAATGAAGTAGAGGAGATGATGGAGACAAAGGAACAGCTCGAGACATTCATGTTTAATGATAACAACAAAATAACAAAATCTGCAATAAAATACATATTGTCCAAATGGGCAGTACTAGAAAATAGACTACATAATGTAGTTTTAGAAAAAGAAAAATGGAAAGCTGCTTACCAAGCTGTTGCTTACTTGACGCCTAAAGGACTCTCCTATGCCAATGTTACGGCAGGAACTCCAAGGACTGCTACAGGTGCTGTAAAAGAAAAAGAAAGGAGGTCAGATACTACGCACAAAGTAGCACTAATTAAACGTATAAAAGAAGACGAAGATGCGAGAACGAATAGTGAAATAAAGAAGGAGGTTATAAAGGAACTGACAAGTACAAATAAAAAGCTGAGGATAAAGGCAATAAGGCAAATAAGAGGAAAAGGAGTAGTGGTGGAGGTAGATGAAAGAGACGGGGACTTTGTGAAAAGAATAAACCTAACAACAAAGAAATTGAAAGTAGAGGAGCCAAGGAAAATAAATCCTACTCTTATAATTTATGACGTAGACAGGGAATATAAGTTTGAAGATCTCAAAGAAGATTTCATTCTTAAAAACTGTGACGATCCGGATCCAATCGAAATAGAAGAATACAAAAAGGATTGTGTGGGAGTAACTATGACTCTCTCGGTCCTCAAAGCAACACGCTGCGATGGTACTTAGAGAGAGTCGTGGTTGGTTCGTGATGCGCCAACGAAGTCCTCTAGTAAGGACCTTCAGCCTCTCACGTCCAAGTTGTACCTCCATCTCCTTGTGGTGCTCCCGGAAACGGCCTACTTTGAAAGTTTAAACTCGGTAGGTGTCGACTAAGAGAGTGTACAGCGAAGTGCGCCCCTAAGGGCTTCGGCCCATGCGCCTACGGTCATGGTGAGTTGTGGGGCTAAGAAAGACCGGGGTTTCTTGGGGGCTCTCGGTTGTCAATCCGTTTGCCCCCCTACACGCAGTTAATTATGGAGAGAAATTTGAATGAGAATACTGTCCCGGGTTCTCGGATGGCCCGGGGACTGCGTGCGAGTGCTCGCTTGAGTGAGAGCGCGAGAGGTGCGGAGGACCCTGACGGGGGTCGCAGCTGGTCCGTCGCAAACCACTATAAGGACCAGCCAGGCTGAAGTGGACAGCCTAGAGGAGGAAATGGTCAGCTGTGAGCAGTGTTCGGCGAGGTTCCGGAACATGCGTGGTCTTGGTGTCCACAAAGTACGTGCTCACCCACTACAAGCCAACAGTGCTATCAATGTTGACCGCGTAAAGGCCAGATGGTCAGTTAAGGAAACTAGACTCATGGCACGCGCTGAGGCTGAAGGCACCTTAGCCGGGGAGCTTTTCATTAACCAGTATCTGGAGACAAGGTTCCCCAATAAGAGTCTCGAAGCCATCAAGGGTAAACGGCAACAGGAGCCTTACCGAGTGATGGTTAGAGACTTCTGCCAAGAGATCCAATCGCGTCGCGCGATTGTGATCGATGAGGGCGATAGGGATGGTGCGGTGATGACACGAGCCGACACCATTCCTGCGGCCACTGAGGCTAGTACTGACGATCAAAGCGCACATCAGCCTTCCCCTGAACAAAGTTCTCAGAGGCTGCGGGACAAGATACAATCACTCGTAGAGCAGAGTGCGGCGTTCCGTAGCTACGAGGCTGATACTCTTGCTGGCACGGCAAGAGATGCTCTGACGGCGGGGAGGGTCGACGTCTTGGCTATCCAGAGATGGCTGGGCATGATCTTCCCTCGGCCGCTAAAAGTGCGCCCTCCGCAACGCGTTTCGGCAAAGAAGCACTGTCCTCCAGTCAAGCGAGAGAGCAGGGAGCAGAGGAGAAAGAGGGAGTATGCAATTGTGCAATCCTTCTACAAGAAGAACAAGAAGTCCTGTTTGTCGCGTATCCTCGAGGGCGACTCGGTGCGCAAGAGGCCGTCTGCTGTCGAATTCTTTAACTGCTGGCGCCCCATTATGAAGGCCTCCAGCGGTGCGGATGGAGACATGACGGACTTGCGTGAGTCGTTTGAGGAAGCGGCACAGGCTGCGAGTGCTGGCCGGGGCCGTACGTCAAGTTTGAGAGGGATTCACCTCGAAGGTCTCGGCGATAGCGCTGCCACGGATCCAGTTCCTTTGGCGGATAAGACCTTGCTCTGGGATTCTATAACACCTGCAGAGGTAAACAGGATTTCCGTAAGGACTGGCACTGCGCCCGGATGGACCAGATTACGCCGAGGCTGTGGAACGCTGTTCCTGCGATTCTCCGTGCGCTTCTGTTCAATCTGCTGCTCCTGGCAGAGACGATCTCCTCGTCAATCGCCACAACCAGAACGGTGGCCACAACTCCTTGTGAAGGGGGGTATGTCCGATCGGCCAGGTCCGACGGAGTATCCGTCCTCTCAGCATAAGATCCGTTATAACAAGACACTTCCACAAGATATTGGCAAAGAGATTGGCAGCCCTCGACATCTTCGACAAGCGCCAAAGGGGGTTCCGGCCGGTGGACGGGGTATGTGAGAACGTCACAGTCCTTTCATCCGTGCTTTGGGACGCCCGGAGGCGTTGTCGTTCTCTGCATGTGGCGTGCGTTGATCTGTCGAAAGCTTTCGATACGTTTGCGCACGCTGCTATTCATACGACCTCTCGATGAGCTGGGGCTCCCTCGGGAGTTTAGAGAGTACGTAAGGGCTGTCTATTCGAATGCGCTGACCGAGTTGCAGGGGGTCAGCGCTAAG
>NW_028190607.1:0-25547 GCF_048542155.1 Nylanderia fulva | reverse complement strand
TAGCCCCACAACTGCACCATGACCGTAGGCGCATGGGCCGAAGCCCTTAGGGGGCGCACTTCGCTGTACACTCTCTTAGTCGACACCTACCGAGTTTAAACTTTCAAAGTAGGCCGTTTCCGGAGCACCACAAGAGATGTGAGGTACACTTGGACGTGAGAGGCTGAAGGTCCTTACTAGAGGACTCGTTTGGCGCATCACGAACCAACCACGACTCTCTCTAAGTACCATCGCAGCGTGTTGCTTTGAGGACCGAGAGAGTCATAGTTACTGCCCACACAATCCTTGTTTGATTCTTTCTATTTCGATTGGATCCGATCGTCACATTTTTTAAGATGAAATCTTCTTTGAGATCTTCAAACTTATATTCCCTGTCTACGTCATAAATTATAAGAGTAGATTATTTTCCTTGGCTCCTCTACTTTTCTTGTTGTTAGGTTTACTTCTTTTCACAAATTCCCCTTCTCTTTCATCTACCTCCACCCCTACTCCTTTTCCTCTATTTGCCGTATTGCCTTTATCCTCAGCCTTTTATTTGTACTTGTCAGTTCCTTTATAACCTCCTTCTTTATTTCACTATTCGTTCTCAGCATCTTCGTCTTCTTTTATAGGTTTAATGAGTACTACTTTGTGCGTAGTATCTGACTCCTTTCTTTTTTCTTTTACAGCACCTGTAGCAAGTCCTTGGAGTTCCTGCCGTAACATTGGCATAGGAGAGTCCTTTAGGCCTCAAGTAAGCAACAGCTTGGTAGCAGCTTTCCATTTTTCTTTTTTCTAAAACTACATTATGTAGTCTATTTTCTAGTACTGCCCATTTGGACAATATGTATTTTATTGCAGATTTTGTTATTTTGTTGTTATCATTTAAACATGAATGTCTCGAGCTGTTCCTTTGTCTCCATCCATCATCTCCTCTACTTCATTTACTCCTGTGCTCTGTTCTAATCTTTCATATCCATCCTTCTCATTTTCAGAATCAACTCAGCCTTGTGTCCCTTCATGCGTCTCTTCAGTGTCTTTTTGGGTACTACCCGAAGGAGGTGGTGATCTACTTACAGATCCCCTTCGCGCAAACAGCAATTCTCTTTTTCTCTCTTTTCGGCGTTCAGAGTTTCGGTTACTTTCGTGCCAGCATTAGTCGTTACTAAAGTATCAGCCAAGTTTTTGTGTTTTTGTTTGAGTTTTGTTCTTTCCATGTATATCCACGAGTATGGCAGGAAAAAAAATGTCCACTCAGGCAGAGCCTTCATCACCTGGGTAAGGCGACTTATATACCACAGAGGTTGCGCCAGGTGCCCCCTGGGGGATCGTTTTGCGGTCGCGCAACTTAACCTCCCCGCGGCCATGCAGCCCCAGACACGATGCCATCCCATCCTGGCTTGAAAGGGACCTCGGGGCCCCGGCCCCGTACTACTGTCGAATTCGTCAGTAGCCTCCTGGGGAAAGTAGATAGGAACAGATGTCCGTGGTTGATTTTAACGTGCGGTACCTGCTCAGAGAGCTTAATCACACGACCCCCATGGGTGCGGAATTGGGATAAGCCCAATCAGCTCGTTCCAGCAGGCCAGGAACTACCAGTAGCGCCTCCGAGTTTGTAGGACTCTTCGGCAACCCACCGGTTGGGGCGAGCGCCTGTCCAACGCTCTAACCAGCTGTGCAGGACTGGTGCCCGAGCAGATACGCTGCTCACCCGTCGAGGCCCGAGAGCCCCTAACCAGCATGCGGCTTTAACCACTACCCCCACGAGTCCGACCTCAATTGCCGGGACGAGGGACGAATCCCCCTGGGCAACCCGACTCCCGTGGTACCAGTCAAGATCACTGGTTGGATCTTCGTGGCCGAGACCACTCCCAGCTTTCGGAGGCCTACACCTCCCAGGCAGTGGTCGGCCTATGTTCCTCGGGAACATCGGCTTCTCTTATCCTCCTTTCAGCATCGCCTCCTTCTCTGAAATACAATCTTCGCATACACACCAACACTTTCATACCTTTCCTTACATTCCAACATGCGACTCACATCCACACTGCCATTCTCTCGCACAATCACACCCCACTCACTCAGGTTCCTCACATCACCATACATTGGACACTCAACCAACACATGCTTTTAATTCTCTCTCTCCGCTCCGCATGCACAGCTCTCAATCTCAGACAGACCACGCTTATACAGGAATTCATTCAACTTCCATGCCCTGTCAGGATATAGCCCAGGCTCAAGCTAGGCTCGAACTCTCGGCACTCACCCGCGAACCTTACATTCTTTATAACATTCATACGTCACTCTTCCTTTCTCGCACTTATTCCATCTATTCTGCCACATCTCATACAGCCTTTCACTCACCAATTCCATACATCCTTCCACACCTCTCTCACGCAAGTCACTATCATTCACTACATTATACTCACTCATACTAATTCCCTTTCTCACCTTATACAACACTCCTCTTCTCACGCACTCCAGGTCCCACGGCAAGCCACCCATAAGGACTTGCATGGCCGCCGTGGAGACCGTTCTACATACATTCAGACACGCACTCAACACCACTCGCTGGCACCTATTATGAGCTTCCTCGCATATTCAAATCTCATCACTCCATACCATACACTCGCTCCATACATCACACACGACATGAACAGACCTTTATACAACACAGTCACAGCTTTCTTTCGCAAACCCCCACTCACCTCTCAACACGCGTCTTAATTTTCCCACCACATTCATACATTTCTTCTCAGACACTCCAGATGCAACCTGTAGTTCATCCTTTTACTCACACAAACACCCAGATATTTCACGCTCCTCGCATACCTCACGCATCTATCATTCACTCGTACATTGGGAGGCCTCGTCCCAGCCATACTACCTTTCATCAACATCATCACAGTCTTGTTCTCAGACACACTCACACCTACTTTCACTCCCCATTCGTACACCATTCTCATCCCACTTAGTACCCTTTCTCTCCAACTCCGCTCGGCTCTGTCCTTCCACGACCAACAACAAGTCATCCGCGTACGCAACCAACTTTACATTCACTCTCACGCAGCCGCCACAACAGTTCATCCATCATTAGGTTCCATATAAATGGATCACAGATGGAAGCCCTGCGGGCAGCCACGCTTTTACGTCTTTCCACACTGTGTCACACGCACCCATCATGCATACACGCCTGCCGCTAAAATAGCTCTTCCATAATTCAATTTTCTTCACATTCAACCTCACGCCAATTTCTCGATCACACATTCCCACTCTAGGTTATCAAACGCTCCTTGAAGCCCACGAAACACTCCTAACACATACTTTCTCTCCGACCCATTCACCCAGTCATGCACTCGATTCCATGATCCTCGGTTCGACCGATTTCCTTACGAATCCGTACTGGGCGTCACACATTCTTCCACACATCGTTCGCTCGAGTCTTCCAACCATCATTCGCTCCAACACTTTCCCCCAGCACGGACAGCAGTCAAATGGGCCTATAAGGACCCAGGGTCCGACCTAGGTTTATCGGGGACTTCAATAACACTACCACCCGCGCAGTCTTCCACGCCGGGGGGAAACACGCTGTATTCAGACATACATCATACATTCTTTTCATCCATACCGGGACAGCACGCCAAATCGCTCGCAACATCTCAGCACTCACACCATCCATACAAGGTGCCTACCCACTTTCATCGATCTCACTGCACATCCACTTCGCTCCATTTCAAACTGCTTTTCTTCCTCCCTCACGTCTCCCCTGGCGTCTATCGCCACGTTCGTCCTTGCTGCCGGGAAGAATCTCTTCATTAGCTCATCCGCGCTTTCTTTCCATGTACTCGTCACTCTATCACCCACTTTTATGCCACTTAATCTTACCCTATCACGCTTTCCCATGCCACACCTTATATAACATCGCTCCATGGATCCCTCTTCTCCCAGTCACGCACACAAATCGCTTCCAATTCTCCTCTTTTCACTCTTCGCATTTCCTCCTTATACTCCCGCAAAACATACTTATATTCATTCATTCTTTCTTCCACTCTGCTTCCATTCCTCTTTCTCGCACGCTGGTAGGCCACGTCTGCTCCTTCCTACAGCCTTCTTCAGTTTCTCAAGCTCATCCGTCCACCACACAAGCTTCCTAGCATACACAGGTTTACACCTCTTCATCCATCGATCATTCGCACTATGGATCCATTTCATCATTCGCTCTACACAGCTCTGCGCATCCGCTTCGTCTATGGCGCTCGCTGCATCCTCTAACGCACTCTCTCGCATATCACACATATATCCTTCCCAGTCTACGTCCTTGCACACCCCATCTACGCATGCCCTCATTCGTACCTACATTCTCTCTGTGTACCATCCGTATTAACAATACGTTATGGTCACTCACTCCCCAGTCGGGCTTTACTTCCCACTCATACCGGCACCCTCCATTCACGCCGTTCACGAAAGTGACATCGATGTCACCTCTCCCCATTCGGCCGCTGAACGAGTAAAACTCGCTTGGCTCATTCAACAACATTCATCCCGCTTCGCAATCATCCATTCCTCAATCACTCTACCACGCGCTTCACTCTCTCTGCTGCCTCCACCCTTGCTATACCACAAGGGAGAGACGGCATTCGCATCCATACCTATCAGCAGACGCTTTCTCCCGGCCGTCTCACATACTCTGTCCATGTACGCCAAGTACGGCTCGATACACTTACCATACTGGCAATACATGGACACCACATACATTTCGCCAAAGTCCCCCTTCAACCACACACTCACTCCAAGCTTATTCGTACACTCTCTCACGCACATCACGTCTAACCTAGAGTCATTTACCACCACTGCTGCTTTCACCGTCCCACTTTCGCACACAATCACATCCATACCTATGGGCAAGCCCACCACACCGTCCATGCCTTTCATACGGTTCTTGCAGCAGTGCTACACTCACTCGACGTTCGCGCATCATCTCACCCAGATCACACATAACCGCATACGCTCTCTGGCAGTTTATACTGCACCACATTCACGCACCATTCATTCGTCATTTATTCTCGCTTCTTCTCTCTCTAACCGCTCTCACGTATTCCGGACACACTTCGGACAGAACCGAGTGATCACATTTGCTCCCTTTCAGCTTACAGTTTCTACACACCACTTCTTTTTTACAATCTCTCATCATGTGTCCTACACATCCACATTTTGGCACAGTCTTTCCTTTTCGGTGCATTGCCGCATCATGTGCCCAAATGCGAAGCACTTGTGGCACCTCAGCACACTGAAAAACTCTTTCACCCTAAAGGGCCTTCCAATGCACAAACACTCGTCCGTCACTACAGAGAACATTTCTTATTGCACTCGTAACTTCTTAATATCACATTTCCGCAGGTTGCATCTTTCTTCGCATTCCTACTCACAACCACGCAACACGTTCCATAAATACTCTCTCATCCACTCGCCCTTCAAGCTCCTCTCATACATTTCTCTCATTAACACTTCACTCGCCATATCATTCGGCACATCGTACAAGATGATCTTTGGGCCTATCTTGCGAGGCAGCTCAACCTTTAGGCCAGCATTCTTAAACTGACCACACTCTTTTATTCTTTTCAACTCATTCTCGCCCATCGTCTCAATCGCTACACACCTCCATTCCTCACTTTCCTCACCGCTTTTCACACGCACATTCAGTGACTTGCTCACATGCTTCATCATTCTCTCCTTTACTTCCTCACTTGTCACACTCGCACTTGCATCATCCGCTCTCACTATTACCGCATAACTCTTCTCTTTCGTTTTCACTCGTTTTTCACATTCACTTCCTGTACCTTTTCAATCACGCTCTTTTCAACATTTTTCGCACTCACGCTCGCATAGCTCATTCCACTTCCGCCGTAGGCTAAATCCCGACTCGCTCGACGCATACACTCATCCAGTTTCCACTGTATTCTCTCATTTTTGCACAACATTTTCATCATCTGTTCCTCATATTCTCTCACAATGTCCAGTATTTTCTCACTCGCACTCTTTGAAATTTTGTTCGTCTCCGTAAACAGGAATTTACGGAGGTCTCGCACCAATTACTCTCATACACGCTATCTCACTCACTTCCGCAACGCTCTCATTCTCTCCCTCATTCATTAATCAAAAACGAAAGTTAGAGGTTCAAAGGCGATCAGATACCGCCCGAGTTCTAACCATAAACGATGCCAGCTAGCGATCCGCCGAAAGTTCCTCCGATGACTCGGCGGGCAGCTTCCGGGAAACCAAAGCTTTTGGGTTCCGGGGGAAGTATGGTTGCAAAGCTGAAACTTAAAGGAATTGACGGAAGGGCAACCACCAGGAGTGGAGCCTGCGGCTTAATTGGACTCAACACGGGAAACCTCACCAGGCCAGACACCGGAAGGATTGACAGATTGATAGCTCTTTCTTGATTCGTGTTGAGTGGTGGTGCATGGCCGTTCTTAGTTGGTGGAGCGATTTGTCTGGTTAATTCCGATAACGAACGAGACTCTAGCCTGCTAAATAGGCGTACCTTATGGTATCGCGAAGGCCCCCGGCTTCGGCTGGCGGGTTTTTACTACCAACGTACAAACAAATCTTCTTAGAGGGACAGGCGGCTTCTAGCCGCACGAGATTGAGCAATAACAGGTCTGTGATGCCCTTAGATGTTCTGGGCCGCACGCGCGCTACACTGAAGGAATCAGCGTGTGTTCCCTGGCCGAAAGGCCCGGGTAACCCGCTGAACCTCCTTCGTGCTAGGGATTGGGGCTTGCAATTGTTCCCCATGAACGAGGGAATTCCCAGTAAGCGCGAGTCATAAGCTCGCGTTGATTACGTCCCTGCCCTTTGTACACACCGCCCGTTCGCTACTACCGATTGAATGATTTAGTGAGGTCTTCGGACTGGTGCGCGGCAATGTCTCGGCATTGCCGATGTTGCCGGGAAGATGACCAAACTTGATCATTTAGAGGAAGTAAAAGTCGTAACAAGGTTTCCGTAGGTGAACCTGCGGAAGGATCATTAACGTTCCGGAGGTCCTGCTCTGCGTCGAGAGTCCTCTCTTTTGGGAGAGACGCGCGCTCGCAGCAGTCGGCGACTGAATGGACGCGCTGAAAAGGCGCTCTCAGAGAAAAAGAAATAACGATTGACGGAATTTGTTGTTGTGTTTTGATATAACGACGGACGCCGTCGCGCCTCTCTGACCGAAAAGTAGTCGGCAAGCAGAGCAGCGCGCCCGGCGGGTGTTCGACGACGATTCGGAGCGAGACGCTTCGTGATCACGCTCGTGTGTGTGCCATTCTCCGGCCACACACACACAGAGCGTCGATTCGGCGTTGAGCGCGAACCGGTGGTAACCTATGCCCGCGCACGCGTGTGTGCAGCACCCACGACGTTCGTCGACGCGCGCCCTACCCGTTGTCGCGGGCAGCGGGTCAGCGTGCCGATGAACACACGGTGTGCGACCGCGAGTGCCGAGCGAGAGGACCCCCATATATATTATAATATATATATAACACAGAGAAGGGATCGATGATATTTCGACCAATCTGTCAACTTGTGTCGGTCCGACGGTTCTTCAAAGAGCTTCCGCCCCGGCTCTCCCGTTGCGGGAGAGACGCTCCGAACAAGAAACACACAACTCTATCTTTGTGCCGTAGCCTTCCCTGGCGGGAGGCGGCGGTCCGCGCGCGTCTTTCCGAGGGAGACGCGCGCCGGACAGGCTGATCGAAGAGCCACCACGATTATTCTCCTCTCTCGTCCGAGAGAAGAGACCACGATGGTTGAACGAGAAGCGCGTTTCTTCGCGAACGCAAAAATTTCGAACGATTACCCTGAACGGTGGATCACTTGGTTCGTGGGTCGATGAAGAACGCAGCTAATTGCGCGTCAACTTGTGAACTGCAGGACACATGAACATCGACATTTCGAACGCACATTGCGGTCCACGGATACAATTTTCGGACCACGCCTGGCTAAGGGTCGTTTTAGTACCCCTAAACTGCTTGCGTCCGAAAAGCGCGCACGGCCACGACGCGGGCGACCAGAGAATGGCGCGCGCGTCGCCTGTGGCCCTGTGCAACGCTTACAATGGGCGTACGAGCGAATCGTTGGACGTTCGCCCGCAGGTGTCTGTGCCGCGCCGACCGGCCGCGTGCAAATCCTGGCGTCGTCTGAAATGTGGACCACCGGAATAATAATAATGATAAGGAAAAGCGCACAAGCGTGTAAAACGTTGGCGAACGCGCGCCCAGAGAATGCTGCGCGAATTAAGAGGGGGGAGCGTGTTTGTGTATCCATCGTGTGTGTACGCGAAGAGCCGAGGAGAAATGGGATGAGAGTAAGAGCGCGCGCGAAGGGAGCAACAAACGGCCAAAAAAATGGGTCAGAACGGTGAATGCACCGCTTTCTCTAGAGCGCGCGTGCGTCGTTGTCTCCCGAAAGTAGGTAGCGCTTGTCTCACCGTTTCTTCCTCTCCGTACATCACACAGACTGACCGGACTGCTCTCGCACTCTGTGACCGCGTCTCTCGGGTGCGATAGCGCTCGCGCGTCTTATGCCGAGGCGCCCTTGCCCGCACACATAACGGTATTACGGAGAAATATACGGGCGCGTCGTCGTCCGGCGGAGAGAGCATTCGTAATCCTTTACCTCTTTACGGAGAAGGGTTTGAATCGCGAGCCGACCGCGTGTCCGAGTCCACGAAATTTCGTAAAGCGAAAAAAGGGGACCGGCGCGCGCGTCGTGTACTCGTCGAATCGATTCGCCCTATTCGTATATAAAGAGAAGGGAGAGCCGAGAATCTCGAACACCCGCGATATATCGTCTCCATTACCACCAACGAGTGTGTGTGCGGTTGCGCCCCGGCGATTTGCCTTCTCCGCGTATGTTCGTGATGCTGCCGCTGCTGCTCTCTCGTTCGACGCTCTCTCTCTCTCTCTCCTCTTATAATATATATTATAGAGGAGAGACGACGATGAGCGACGCGGAGGAGGCAAACGGCTACGAAAACTCACTATGCGACGACCTCAGAGCAGGCGAGATTATCCGCTGAAATTTAAGCATATGATTAAGCGGAGGAAAAGAAACTAACCAGGATTTCCTTAGTAGCGGCGAGCGAACAGGAAAGAGCCCAGCACCGAATCCCGCGGTTCCGCCGCAGGGAAATGTGGTGTTTGGGAGGATCCGCTTATCCCGAGGTGCCGCGTCGCGTCCAAGTCCATCTTGAATGGGGCCACTTACCGTAGAGGGTGCCAGGCCCGTAGCGACCGGTGAGCGCCTCGGGAGGATCTCTCCTTAGAGTCGGGTTGCTTGAGAGTGCAGCTCTAAGTGGGTGGTAAACTCCATCTAAGGCTAAATACGACCACGAGACCGATAGCAAACAAGATACCGTGAGGGGAAAGTTAAAAGAACTTTGAAGAGAGAGTTCAAGAGTACGTGAAACCGTTCAGGGGTAAACCTAAGAAACCCAAAAGATCGAACGGGGAGATTCATCGTCAGCGGCGCTGGCTTCGCGTCGGGTCGGCGATGTCCCGCGGAGTCCTTGCGGCTCGCGCGCGGGGCACGCTACCGTGCGCCGATGTCCGGCGCTCGTCGTCGTGTACTTCTCCCCAAGTAGAACGTCGCGACCCGCTGGGTGTCGGTCTACGGCCCGGGTGCGGTGTCTGTCGCGTCGCCGGTAAAACGGCACGCGACAAACCCTCGGTCGCCCGGCCGGCTGCTCGGCGGTACGCGCAAGGTATCAGGCCGCACTATTCACGGTGCGTCGACAACCGTCGCAAGCGCGCGCCACGGTACTTGGAGGTTACGGACTTCGCGCCGTCCCCGGTCCTGGCCCGCTGTTGGTTACAGTACGGTACACCTTCGACAGGCCTGCGAACGTCTCCCGCGGTCTTGCGGGAGACCGATACCGGTCGGCGACGCTACTGCTTTGGGTACTCTTAGGACCCGTCTTGAAACACGGACCAAGGAGTCTAACATGTACGCGAGTCATTGGGACTTGTCGCGAGACCTAAAGGCGTAATGAAAGTGAAGGTCGGCCCTGGCCGTCGACCTAGGGAGGATGGGCCGCGTCGCGATGCGGCCTCGCACTCCCGGGGCGTCTCGTTCTCATCGCGAAAAGAGGCGCACCCAGAGCGTACACGTTGGGACCCGAAAGATGGTGAACTATGCCTGGTCAGGACGAAGTCAGGGGAAACCCTGATGGAGGTCCGTAGCGATTCTGACGTGCAAATCGATCGTCGGAACTGGGTATAGGGGCGAAAGACTAATCGAACCATCTAGTAGCTGGTTCCCTCCGAAGTTTCCCTCAGGATAGCTGGCACTCGGCCGTTCCGCACGGAACGCGCGCGAGTCTCATCTGGTAAAGCGAATGATTAGAGGCCTTGGGGCCGAAGCGACCTCAACCTATTCTCAAACTTTAAATGGGTGAGATCTCTGGCTTTCTTGAATTATGAAGCCACGAGCATCTTCGGATCAGAGTGCTAAGTGGGCCATTTTTGGTAAGCAGAACTGGCGCTGTGGGATAAACCAAACGCAGAGTTAAGGCGCCCAACTCGACGCTCATGGGACACCATGAAAGGCGTTGGTTGCTTAAGACAGCAGAACGGTGGCCATGGAAGTCGGAATCCGCTAAGGAGTGTGTAACAACTCACCTGCCGAAGCAACTAGCCCTGAAAATGGATGGCGCTGAAGCGTCGAGCCTATACTCCTGCCGTCAGCGGCAAGTGGGGCGGCAACCGGGAGCGGGCGTTAGTCTTTTCTCGCGTCGTCACGAAGCCCTGACGAGTAGGAGGGTCGCGACGGTGAGCGCAGAAGGGTCTGGGCGCGAGCCTGCCTGGAGCCGCCGTCGGTGCAGATCTTGGTGGTAGTAGCAAATACTCCAGCGAGGCCCTGGAGGACTGACGTGGAGAAGGGTTTCGTGTGAACAGCCGTTGCACACGAGTCAGTCGATCCTAAGCCCTAGGGGAAATCCTATGTCAATGACGGCGTACAATATACTCGAGTGTCGAGAAATAATAATAAATATTATACGAAAGACACACGCCCGTCGGGCGAAAGGGAATCCGGTTCCTTTTCCGGAACCCGGCAGCGGAACCGCATACAATTCGGGCCCTCGTAAGAGTGTTCGTCGGGGTAACCCAAAATGACCTGGAGACGCCGTCGGGAGATCCGGGAAGAGTTTTCTTTTCTGTATAAGCATTCGAGTTCCCTGGAAACCTCTAGCAGGGAGATAGGGTTTGGAACGCGAAGAGCACCGCAGTTGCGGCGGTGTCCGGATCTTCCCCTCGGACCTTGAAAATCCAGGAGAGGGCCACGTGGAGGTGTCGCGCCGGTTCGTACCCATATCCGCAGCAGGTCTCCAAGGTAAAGAGCCTCTAGTCGATAGAATAATGTAGGTAAGGGAAGTCGGCAAATTGGATCCGTAACTTCGGAATAAGGATTGGCTCTGAGGAGCGGGGCGTGTCGGGCTTGGTCGGGAAGCGGGTCTGGCTGACGTGCCGGGCCTGGGCGAGGTGAACGGTCGGCGTTCTCGCGCCGGTCCCGGGATCCGAGCTCGGTCCCGTGCCTTGGCCTCCCGCGGATCTTCCTTGCTGCGAGGCTTCCGTGGCGGCGCGAGCCGTCGTGGTCGTCCTCTTCGGCCGCCATTCAACGCTCAGCTCAGAACTGGCACGGACTAGGGGAATCCGACTGTCTAATTAAAACAAAGCATTGCGATGGCCCTCGCGGGTGTTGACGCAATGTGATTTCTGCCCAGTGCTCTAAATGTCAACGTGAAGAAATTCAAGCAAGCGCGGGTAAACGGCGGGAGTAACTATGACTCTCTTAAGGACTCCGTCCGGGCGACCGGCGGATCCATGTGCCATCCCCACCTCCTCGTGGTGAGAGTCGGGCAACGCTGGCGAAAATTTCGACCGGCGGCCAACGGGGCTCTGGCTTGGCGGGGCGCTTGCGCCTCGCTTGGGTTCGTGGGGTTGCCAGCCCCTCGAGCCGACATACGACAGGCACTTCAAAGGAAAAAGGATATTCTCCCTGGCGGCAGCCTCGGGCCGCCGGTCCTGTCGTGCATTCGTCCTCCTCTCCTGAACCCAGCCCTGGTCCTTCGCGACAGCCTCCCGCTGCGGCTCGTCGTCGACAACCGCCCTCGGCTGTCCCTGCCCCTAAGTCCCCGCATGCCTTGCCGTACCCGTGCCCTCATTGCAATCGCGCGTTCAGCACCAAGA
Source organism: Nylanderia fulva (assembly GCF_048542155.1). Lineage (NCBI taxonomy): Eukaryota > Metazoa > Arthropoda > Insecta > Hymenoptera > Formicidae > Nylanderia > Nylanderia fulva. Next base: position 13,338 of record NW_028190607.1, on the reverse strand, counting down.
ACGGACTCGGTCTTCATCGCCGTCGGGCGCACGAGGCCATATACAACGAGGAAATTAACGTCGAGAGGGTGAAGCGCCAGTGGAGCGCTGAAGAACAGCGCATGATGGCGAGGGAAGAGGCCTTGGCGGTTTATCGAGGCGTTCGGTTTATCAACCAACATCTGCTCACCGTTGTTCCGAACCGCTCCCTTGATGCTATCAAGGGTATGCGGAAAAACGGTGGGTACCGACGCCTTGTTGCCGCCGCTCTGGAGGATCTGTCCGCCACGTCGGGAGATAGTTTTTTTCTTTCCGCTGGTGGATCCAGTCCTTCGGCCTCCCCTCAAGCGTCAGCCATCTCTCCGCGTGGGTCACCAGGCTCGCCTCCGCTTTCACCATCTTCTCCCGGCTGGGGCGATGCGTATGGCACATTTGCCGGCGCTATTCGAGCATTAGTCCCAGTCGTGGAAGCCATCCAGGGATGGAGTTCCCGCGTCCTGACTCAGATTGGGTTAGGAGTGCTGGATGGCCAGCGGAGTGTTGATGCCGTCGGCCCGTGGATCACTGGCGTATTCCCTCCGACTGTTTCTCGTTTGCGACCGCCTATGCGTCGCTTTGCTGCCACTCCGGGCAAGAAAGCGCGACGACGGGCGGAGTATGCGCGCGTGCAGCGCCTCTTCCGCTCGAACATGTCGCGTGTGGCCAAGGAGATCTTGGATGGGGCCTACCATGCAGGCGTGGTTCCGGATGTGCAGCGTATGTCTGCGCATTGGGGCCCGTTTGTTGCGCAGGCTTCCGTGCCTGTCGCTCCGGCTCCGCGAGTTCCATCATAGCGTGAGCTGGGTGGCACGTGGGCACCGATCTCCTGCAAGGAGGTGGCAGCCATCAACTTGCCCCTCAACTCGGCTCCCGGATTGGACGGCATTAGCGTACGCTTATAGAGAGCGATGCCAGCGTCCATCAAAGCTCTCCTCTTCAACATCGTGCTGCATTGCGGAGGATTCCCAGTATCCATGCTGGTGAGTCGGACGGTGTTCATACCCAAGAGGGGCGAGTGTGCTCTTCCGGGCGATTTCCGTCCGATCTCCATTACCTCCGTGGCTGTGAGGCATCTGCATAAAATCTTGGCCCAGAGGCTTCGCGAGTCCAAGCTTGTAGATCTTCGGCAGCGCTGTTTCGACGATGGGTGTGGCGAAAATGTCGCCGTCCTTGCGTCCTTGCTAATGGACGCCAGGTCCCGTCGTCGAGAACTACACGTTGCTTCGCTGGACTTCGCGAAGGCCTTTGATAGTGTCAGCCATGGGGCGATCACCAATTCCTTGGCTGGCTTGGGCTTGCCTCACGGCCTTATCGATTATATCGGGCGCATTTATGCGAACAGCAGCACGGTGTTTGAAGTGCGCGGTGTCAGGTCAGAGCTCTCTAAAGCGGGCAGAGGCGTCAGGCAGGGGGATCCACTGTCACCGGTGCTATTTTGCCTGGTGGTGGATGAGATCATGAGATCGATACCTGCCGACGTCGGATACCAGCTGGGAGAGCATCGTATAAACAGCATCGCTTATGCTGATGATGTTCTCCTATTCGCTGCCACCAAGTGGGGTCTTCAGACCGGCGTACATGGGAATAAAGATAACCCATATAAATGCGCAAAGATCGCGAGCAGCAGCAGTAAACCTGGAACTAATATTTAACGAACAAAACTTTGACATCCTCTGTATACAGGAACCTTACTCTTATAAGGGGAGAGTAAGAGGATATTCTGCGCCGGGCTTAAGGATCATTCAACCTGACAAAAAAGACGCATGGGTCGCCGCGGTGGTAAGAGAAGGAAAAATGGACGTCTTCCAAAACACAAGTATGGAAAACGAACATATCATGTGCTTCCAGGCTTGCGCGGGACAGGAACAGCTTTACATTATTAACATGTATTGCCAATTCTCTTTAGAAATAAAACCGTTCTTAGATGACCTAGACAATATCCTACAAAAACTCTCTGGGTGCAATATTATAGTAACCATGGACGCAAATGCCAGGTCGGACTGGTGGTTCTCCGACACCACAGACAAGAGAGGGAAGGAGCTGGAAGAATTCATCCTGTCGCACAACCTCTGCATAATGAATAAGCAAAATAACCCTAATAAGTATTCGACGGAAAGGGGACAGTCGAATATAGACGTTACACTCGTCAGCGAAGGTCTGGCCAGTAAACTAAGAAACTGGAAGGTGGACACAGCGTGCACCACAAGTGACCATAATATTATTGCCTTCGAGATTGGGGACAAGACCCTAAGGAGGACGGAGTGGAGCATGCAAAATGGCTATAATCTGAAAAAAGCAAATTGGGACACTTTCGATGAATTGATTCAGGCACAATTTAACAAAGATTTTCTGAACAAATTGGAGAGCAGTAGAGCCAGCGAGGCAGCGCGGCTCTTCAATAAAACGTTACTTAAAATATGCGATAGATCTATTCCGAGAAGGAAATTGGCTAACCAAACGGTTCCGTGGTGGACCGAAGAGCTAAAAATACTTAGATCACACGCGAACAAAGCCAAAAAGCACCTCCTAAGAGCAAAGAGGTTAAATCTAGGAAACGTGAACAAATATGGGGAACTCTACAGAAGAACCAGAAATAAATATGTCTCGCTAATCAAGAAGGAGAAAACGGCTGCATGGAGAAGCTTTGTAACTAAGGCCGGAAATAAAGATCCCTGGAGTATCGTTTACAAAATAGTTCGCGATAAGATAAAGAAGCCGAACTATTTCTGCACCCTAACCCTGCCCTCGGGAAAGGAAATAAATAACTGGGCGGAGACGATAAGTGCTCTTCTAGATAAATGCGTACCGCCAGACGATGTAGGCGGAGAAGGTAAAGTACACGCAGAAATAAAATCACAAAATAAAAGATATCGTAATAGTAATATGGAACAGGAAATCACGGAGGAGGAAGTGGCGCTTGCCATCAAGAGGATCAAGAAGAATAAGGCCCCAGGAGCCGATGGCGTAAAAGGAGAGATGCTAAAGGCTGTATGGGCAAGCAACAAGGAAGTCATAAGACAAGTGCTAAATATTTGCCTAAGAGAAAAAACATTTCCCGAGGAATGGAGGATAGCTTCACTGCGCATAATATTAAAGGATAGCAAGAAGGACAGGAGCTTATTAAACTCATACAGACCTATTGCACTCTTACCAGTGTTTGCGAAGATCTTTGAGAGAATTTTGATTGGTAGAATCACTAGATGTTACAAGGAGACGGGCCTGGAGTGCAAGAATCAGTTTGGCTTTAAACCAGGGTGCTCCACAGAGGACGCTCTAATTGCCTTCAGAAACGGTCTGAACACTGACAAGAGATACGTAGTGGCCCTCTTTGTGGACATCGAAGGGGCTTTTGATAACCTTTGGTGGCCCGCTATTAAGAAAAGGCTGATCATGGCAAAATGTAGTAGCACTTTAATCAGAATTATCGACAAGTACTTTAGTAAAAGAAAAGTAGTGGTAAAATCTAATTTCAAGGAGGCCCATAAATATATGCAGAAGGGTTGCCCGCAAGGGTCAATCATAGGCCCAGCAATGTGGAATTTCTGCATGGATGCGTTACTGCAAGAGCTTACAACGATAAGCGATACAGAGACAATAGCGTACGCGGATGACCTAGCGACTTTAATACGAGGGAACTCGAGGCAAGAACTGGAAAGAACTGGCGCACGTGTCTTAAAAACTATCAATGAATGGTGTGTGATACATAAATTGAAAGTATCGGCGACAAAAACTACGGCACTTATGATGAAGGGCAAATTTGACAAAGAAAGGATGCCCAGGCTAAAAATCGAGCGGCAAAACATAAAATATGCTTCCGAAGTAAGATACCTTGGTGTCTTAATTGACAGCAAATTAAGCTTCATAGCACACGCAAGATACCTAAGAGACAAACTAGTCAAATTTATGATGCAAATCAGAAGAGTCGCAAGGGACGAGTGGGGGCTCAAAAAACATGACCTGAGAATACTATACAAGGCAGTAGCAACTCCAATTACTACGTATGCGGCTGCGTTCTGGTTTGACAAGGTGTCACATGTATTAGTCAAAAGACACATTTTGGCGGCTCAGCGAGCGCTGCTCATAGTGCTCACGAAAGCATGTAGAACGACGTCGACTAGCGCCATGCAAGTAATAAGCGGAATAATGCCTTTAGACTTGGAAATTATCCAACAAGGAGTGAGTAATAAAATGAAAAGAAACTTGGACGTAGAATGGAATAACTATAGATATGAAGCGAAAGAAAACGTGAACGATAGAAATGTGGCCGCGAACGGACTTGGATGAATTTCTCGCTCGCCCGGCGAAAGCAACACGCCGCGAACGGACTTGGAAAAATTTCTTGCTCGCCCGGCGAAAGCAACACGCCGCGAGCGAACTTGGAAGAATTTGTCGCTCGCCCGGCGAAAGCAACACGCCGCGAACGGACTTGGATAAATTTCTCGCTCGCCCGGCGAAAGCAACACGCCGCGAACGGACTTGGAAGAATTTCTCGCTCGCCCGGCGAAAGCAACACGCCGCGAGCGAACTTGGCAGAATTTGTCGCTCGCCCGGCGAAAGCAACACGCCGCGAGCGAACTTGGAAAAAGCGGCTTGTGCGGCCGGAGGTGTCGCCCGCCTACGAAAGAACACGCCGCGATCGGACTTGTGGTACGGGCGGCGCGTGCCGCCGGAGGTGTCGCCCGCCAACGAAAGCAACACGCCGCGATCGGACTTGGAAGAATTTCTCGCTCGCCCGGCGAAAGCAACACGCCGCGAACGGACTTGGAAGAATTTCTCGCTCGCCGGCGAATGCAACACGCTGCGAACGGACTTGGATGAATTTCTCGCTCGCCCGGCGATAGCAACACGCCGCGAGCGAACTTGGAAGAATTTGTCGTTCGCCCGGCAAAAGCAACACGCCGCGAGCGAACTTGGAAAAAGCGGCTTGTGCGGCCGGAGGTGTCGCCCGCCAACGAAAGCAACACGCCGCGATCGGACTTGGGTTACGGGCGGCGCGTGCCGCCGGAGGTGTCGCCCGACAACGAATGCAACACGCCGCGATCTGACTTGGGTTACGAGCGGCGCGTGCCGCCGGAGGTGTCGCCTGCCAACGAAAGCAACACGCCGCGATCGTACTTGGGTTACGGGCGGCGCGTGCCGCCGGAGGTGTCGCCCGCTAATCAAGGCAACACGCCGCTATCGGGCCTGGAAAAATTTCTCGCTCGCCGGCGAGAGCAACGCGCCGCGAGCGAACTTGCGCCTGTTACCCGAGTTCTCGCTTGTACCGCTAACGAGCGAGCTAAATGAGATTAATTAAATGAGGACGCATCGGAAAGTTTATTCGTGCAAACACTCCAGCTTCGCTTATCGGCATCCTGCCTGCATTCGTCCACGTATCGGTCGTAGAATCTCGAAGATTGTGCATCCGACGAGTGGTAGCCGGGAATTAGCAGATATCGTAATAATCGTGTCGCGCGGTCGTGCGGAGCGTCGAAAAGTACGAAACCTTTGTCCGAAACGTATTTCCGTATCGTAGCATTATCTCCTCGTAGCGGCGCTACTCGCCGTCAAGTGCCCCGGAGGTACCGCCGGCGGGCGACGGACTTGGTAAAATCATTCGGTCGTCCGGAGGTGTCGCCCGTCCCGGAGGTGCCGTCCGTCCCCAAGTTGACGCCGGCCGTTATGTGGTGCCGCACGTATAATCACGCCCGTAACGAGCCGTCTCGGTTGCCGCGCGCGTGATTTCGCATCGGGCGAGTGTTCCGTACCGTAATCGCGGTCACCGCAGCTTGCGTGTTGCGTATCATCCGTAATAATTCGAAATATATGTCTCCGACACGTGGGTTTGAGAGACACGTTTCGAGTTAGTAATCGGACAGCGCCCTCATGTCGAGCGAGCGCCGAATAGTAAGTAACTTTCGTCCGAAACGTTTTTACGTAGCTCTCCTTGTTGCGGCGCCGTAAATCGTCGTTAAGTGTTCCGGAGGTACCGCCGGCGGTCGTCTGACTTCGAGAGATCATTCGGTCGTCCGGAGGTGCCGCCCGTCCCGGAGGTGTCGCCGGTCGGCCGTGGTTCCCGGAGGTGTCGCCCGGCCCGGAGGTGTCGCCGGTCGGACGTGGTTCCCGGAGGTGTCCGCCCGGCCCGGAGGTGCCGCGGTGCCGGGTTCCCGGAGGTGTCGCCCGGCCCGGAGGTGCCGCCCGGCCCGGAGGTGCCGCCGGTCGGCCAGTGGTTCCCGGAGGTGTCGCCCGGCCCGGAGGTGTCGCCGGTCGGCCGTGGTTCCCGGAGGTGTCGCCCGGCCCGGAGGTGCCGCCCGACCCGGAGGTGCCGCCCGGCCCGGAGGTGCCGCCCGGCTCGGAGGTACCGTCGGTGCTTATACCTTATTGTCCCGGCATTTCGTTTGTTTCCTTCTTAATTAATGCTAATTATCGTTGTTTGACATTCGCCATACGGCTATCGTGATAATATTTTATCGTACAATAGGACTTTTCGATCGTTCGCTCTCCGCGACTATGTCTCGATTGAACGCGCCTTTCGGCGCTCGCGCTCGCATACGGCCGTGCGTAGGACCGTGCGTCGCCGACCGCCTGGCCGGCCGGTTGGGTACTATAAGAGATACGTCGCGCTCGGCGCGTCGAACGAGTCGAGCGAGTCCGGACGAGTCGTAAACGTACTTTCTCGAGTCTCTCGCCACTCCGGCGTGTTTCGACCGCTCTCCGTACCGTCGCCGACCGCTTGGCCGGTCGGTTGGGTACTATAAGAGGGTAGGAGAGATTAATATTGTACGTGTCGCGCTCTCGACGTTGACAAACGAAGAATCGCCCGTACGGGTCGAGAACGGATTTTGTCGAGTCGCGACTCTGACACGGAGAGAACATTTATATAAAATGTTTGATTTGGAAACCACGAATATATAAAATAATATACGATCGTCGCAGAACGCGCCGCCGCCAAGTCTTCTCATGCTTGGAGGTTGCGTGTCTCGCGAGAACGTACGTTCGACTCTCGCGTCGTCTCGTATTCCTCTTCGCCGGGGATTACGGTGCGGCTCTTCTCGTTCGTCGCCGAACGCGCGCAAAATTAACGCACACTTATTTATTACGAGCACAGCATTGCCACGAGTCGGTGTCGCAAGACCGAATGGCTCTTATGTGGCGCGCACGCCTCTAGTGTGTTGGCCGCGCGGTTCCCTCTCGTTTCGTACGCAGCAGCGGAATCGTCGCGCTTACCGAGCATCTACTCCACGGATACGAGTTTGCGGGAAGAGTTGCTTCTTCCCGCTCGCTTTGTACGCCGTAGCGAAATCTATTGCTGGTCGTGTGCGGTTAAACGCGTACGAACCAGACAGAACAGTCCTCGACGTCTAAGCATCGCCATCGTCGATCTAGCGTCAGGGTGAATCGCGCGGTCTCTCGAGACCGCGCATCATAACATTTGGGAGAATAAGAACACGAGTATTTTGATCTTGTGGATTTTTGAACGGAGAGGAGGAGGAATGAAGAGGAGGCGGCGGCGTCGGGGGTTTACTCTCGCCTCCGTCGTTCTCTCGTACGCTTTACATAATAGCGTTAAACACAGCAGAGTGTCGCCGACCGGCTGAGCAAACCGGCGGCAAATAAAATGGCACATACGAGCGTGTCGCGCGCGCGTCGATGTTTCGGCATCGAACGCGCGCGCGCGCGAAAAAGAGCTAGCGACAAGTCTTCGGGCTCGCTCGCGAGTTACTCCCTTGCGAGTAACCGAACACGAAGCTCCCTGGTTGATCCTGCCAGTAGTCATATGCTTGTCTCAAAGATTATAAATGTAATTTATTTAATTACATTTTTATTTTTTAAATAATACATATATACGTTCCAAAAAATATAAGCCATATTATTATAAAAACAATGATAAATTATTAAATTAAGGCCATGTGTAACGCGCAATACGATATTATTTTATTATTTAGAAGAAAATTCTTAATTTGAAATAATAATTACACAAACGTTTCGAGCTCTACTTGCTCCTCTTCAGTGCGCAAAAAAAATAATGATAATAAATAACGATAATAAATAAATACATACATAAAATTCTAATAAAAAATCCGCAATACATAGTCAATATAAGTTATATAGTTAAGTCATAGTTAAAACGCAAAATATATTTACAATGAATTGAAACCATTAAAATAGTTCAACAAAGTAAGAACCCAATTAGAAGCAGAATGATTCGTCCGGTTTATTCATAAAATATTTTAGAATTATTAATAAAAACTCGGAGTGACACTTATACATTGCTCCAAACGAACCACTTATCGTTATTTGACGAAAGTCCCTCAATCTGGCAATGATTATGTCCATCCTCTCCAAATTATTTGATATTTGTTAACTGAATTTAGAGAATTTATTCAATTGTAAAATAGGATTCCACTAATGTGTATGTAAAAAAAGATTAAAAATTACAAATTAAACTAAATACTAAAATATTGAACCTTTATGCTTACAAATTGTTCCGAATAACTTGAGATGACGATGCTTCTAATTGTTGTTGGCCTTATTGTTAGTACTTGACTGTTGTCTAGTCTTTTAAAAAGTCAAATAAATAGGTGTCAGATCTCACAAAATAAACATTTACATACGTCTAAAAATTCGATATTTCTTCTAGAATGTCGAAATACGCGTTGTTAAGCAATTCGGTGTCTGTGTTATTATTTATACCATGCCTTTGTTCCTTGATGTGTATCATTTCCGAGATAAGTCTTTTATAATAATTAGATTCAATATCAAGTATTTTAACGTTATCCCAATCAAAAGCATGTTTTTTATCTATAATATGTTCAGAGACCACAGAATGCTTGGAGGAATCAAATTTAATATTATTCATATGCTCTTTTAGTCTAGTGCGTAATTTTCTTTTGGTTTGCCCAACATACGAAGCTTCACAATCCTTACAATTAATTTTGTAGACAACATTATTATTATTGTTATGCACGTTTTTGTCCTTGTGGACTTTAATAAATTTGTTAAGATTATTTAGACAACGGTATCCTACTCTGAAATCTGATTTTTTTATTGTCGATGCTATTGTCTCAGAAATGTTATTAATGTATGGAATGACGAAAAATTTTTTCTTGCTATTATCTTCTGCAATTTCTTTTTTTCTATTGTTGTTAAACTGTCCATTGTTTAAAACTCTTATTCTCTTATTTATTTCTTTAAAGATTAAATGAATAGGGTAACCGTTGTCCAATAATATTTTAATACACAGTTCTAAATTTTTCTTATGATATATGGGATGAGATAATAACAATGCCCTATTAATAAGATTATAAATTACTCCTATTTTATGGCACATAGGGTGACTCGATAAAAAAGATAGTACTCTACCTGAACATGTCTTTTTTTGATTTAATCTTTTATTTAATCTTTAAAGAAATAAATAAGAGAATAAGAGTTTTAAAACAATGGACAGTTTAACAACAATAGAAAAAAAGAAATTGCAGAAGATAATAGCAAGAAAAAATTTTTCGTCATTCCATACATTAATAACATTTCTGAGACAATAGCATCGACAATAAAAAAATCAGATTTCAGAGTAGGATACCGTTGTCTAAATAATCTTAACAAATTTATTAAAGTCCACAAGGACAAAAACGTGCATAACAATAATAATAATGTTGTCTACAAAATTAATTGTAAGGATTGTGAAGCTTCGTATGTTGGGCAAACCAAAAGAAAATTACGCACTAGACTAAAAGAGCATATGAATAATATTAAATTTGATTCCTCCAAGCATTCTGTGGTCTCTGAACATATTATAGATAAAAAACATGCTTTTGATTGGGATAACGTTAAAATACTTGATATTGAATCTAATTATTATAAAAGACTTATCTCGGAAATGATACACATCAAGGAACAAAGGCATGGTATAAATAATAACACAGACACCGAATTGCTTAACAACGCGTATTTCGACATTCTAGAAGAAATATCGAATTTTTAGACGTATGTAAATGTTTATTTTGTGAGATCTGACACCTATTTATTCGACTTTTTAAAAGACTAGACAACAGTCAAGTACTAACAATAAGGCCAACAACAATTAGAAGCATCGTCATCTCAAGTTATTCGGAACAATTTGTAAGCATAAAGGTTCAATATTTTAGTATTTAGTTTAATTTGTAATTTTTAATCTTTTTTTACATACACATTAGTGGAATCCTATTTTACAATTGAATAAATTCTCTAAATTCAGTTAACAAATATCAAATAATTTGGAGAGGATGGACATAATCATTGCCAGATCGAGGGACTTTCGTCAAATAACGATAAGTGGTTCGTTTGGAGCAATGTATAAGTGTCACTCCGAGTTTTTATTAATAATTCTAAAATATTTTATGAATAACCGGACGAATCATTCTGCTTCTAATTGGGTTCTTACTTTGTTGAACTATTTTAATGGTTTCAATTCATTGTAAATATATTTTGCGTTTTAACTATGACTTAACTATATAACTTATATTGACTATGTATTGCGGATTTTTTATTAGAATTTATGTATGTATTTATTTATTATCGTTATTTATTATCATTATTTTTTTTGCGCACTGAAGAGGAGCAAGTAGAGCTCGAAACGTTTGTGTAATTATTATTTCAAATTAAGAATTTTCTTCTAAATAATAAAATAATATCGTATTGCTCGTTACACATGGCCTTAATTTAATAATTTATCATTGTTTTTATTGTCATACGAGCTTGAACATTGGTATGTGATGGTTTGATTAGGTATTAATTTTGCATTGCATATTATTATATGTACGTGTGTGTGGGTGTATAACTATCATTTAATACACATTCACGTTAAATCACATCATTTAATCATATTTAATAACTATATCACTAACATATATAATTAATACTTATAATAAATCATTTTTAAAGTAATTTTTTTTAAATTCTAGTTATCACTTTATCAGAATTATGAAAAAAAATTGATACAATTGTTAGAAAACTTAAATGTGCATAACTTTTTAATATATAGGCATTAATAAAATAAACATAGTGATTGTTAATTTTTATGCTACAGCTACGCATAAAAGTACTAAAATACTTAGAACTTTAAATTACTTTAATATTCAACTGTATATATTATTATAACTTTTCTCGTTTTATACTATATTTAAAAAATAATATTTAATAATTACTTTATTGCACTTACAACTATGCATATGTATTTAATACTGTAACCATTTAAATAATAAAATATATATATAATTACTGTGTATGAAATTAATACATTCAAAATAAAAAAAGTACATATGCAAAAATAAACTCTATAAAATCTATAAATAAACGTAATAATAATAAACTGTGCAATAAACGTAATAATAAACGTTCAAATATTTTATTTATTATATATTAAAATTATTATATTTAATAACCTGTCCTTTTCTTGTTTAGATCTCCTCATTTTCGCATCTCTTTTTTTGTTCTTCCTTTTTCCTAAAAAGAAATATGTGATTGTTATACATAGGTGCAATAAGTCAATTCTGCAATAAATATTCTATACAAAAATAACAATAAGTTCTTAAATGTTGTATTTAATTTAAAAAAACTAATACACGCAATAATGAACAGATAGTGCATGTGTTCACCCTCTTTAAAATCAGTTTCTTATAAAAATAAAAAGTTTGAGATAAGATGATAAAATAGTTAAATTGAGGTATATTATATATAACTTACAAATCTCGGTCAAATCTCTGCTTGGCTAAAATTAGCCATCTTGCAATTATATCCTCAACTTCCTTATTTGTTAAATTGGTTCTTGAAGTTCGCGCAGCATCTAACAACAAGTTTAAACAGATATGTGTGGTTATAGATTATATAAAAATTTAAAGCGACTTAATTTTATATATATATATATATGTATATATGTATATATACTATTCAAAATTATTTATATTCCTATGATTACATATTATTGAATAATGATATTAGAGTTCTAATAGCATCATCCAATATAACCATGCATAGAATGCTATATATAAAGTGTCAAAAATATGTCAATAAAAACATTTCTGTGATTAAATATTTATATACTTACTTATGATACATATAGTAATGCGAAGATTTTTAAAGGCATTTTTCAATTTTGCACCAGCCCAACTATATTCCATTGCTAATTTATTTGTTAAAATATGTTTCATCATGTACGAAATCACATCATGATGATCCTTACCTCCTAAAAAGCTCAATTGTCTTGTCTAAAAATATAAAATAATTTAATTAATATTAGTTTTTGATCTAAAAATATCAAAATAATAAACATTTGTTTTCTCTTATAAAAAAAGTTAACATTACTTTTCTTTTAACTTCTTTAAAATTATTTAACATTATATAAATAAATAAATATGTCCAAAATATTGCTTTTTATAAGACATTTCAATAAAATGTTTCTAATCGTAAGTATAAAATGATAATATTTTGTATATACCATTTCTGCAGCAACACATTTGTTTTTTAATTGATTATCAATTCTCTGTAATTGTTCTACGGTATCTGCTGGCAAATCGAAATCATATGTTCATTTTTTTTTAAATCCGTTTCCTCATTTTTTCTTATGTGATTATCCAACTTTATTAAACGTTCATCAATTGTTGTAAGATTTAACAATACTGCATTTAGTTTCCTGATAATTAAATTATGAAAATCTGCAAAAATAATTGACACATATTATTGTATATCTACTCATTGTCAGATTATATAAATATTACGAATTATATACCATTTTAAATATATGTTTACAGTGATATAAATAAAAAAAGTTAAAACTTTAATAATATATATATATATATAGATATAGGTAAGCTTTTACAAAAATTTAAAATTAATAACAGATATATTTTTACCTACCATCAATCTCAGCATTACAAGTATCGGATGTAGATATTGTATCTGAATTTTGTGGAACAAGGTCATCTTTATTTGCTGTTCGATGTTCTTGTGAACTTATAGATTTACTATATGTAACTGCAGACTTTTTAGACTGAATATTAATTATTTTTTCATTACTTATTTGTATCGGAGGCTTAGTTATTTTCTTATAATTTTTTATCAGTGGTTTTTTTATTTCATAAGTCATTTTGCTTTTATTTAAATCGTTTGATATATTAGAAGCTTCATCTAAATCATTGCTTGTGTCAGTTCTATCTGAATTATCAGAAGAACTTGAAATTTTTTTTACTCGATTCATTTTCTTATCACCTTGTATTAATGGTGTCTTTATTTCACAGATTTTGCTCTTATTTATTGTTTAAAGCTTTTGGTGTATTAGGAAAATTATCTAACTCTAAATCATTGCGA
>NW_028190606.1:25000-75083 GCF_048542155.1 Nylanderia fulva | reverse complement strand
AAGAGACATACGAGTTTTGAGAGAGACGGCGAAATAAGATGCGAGAGAGACGCGAAGGAGAAGAGAGCTTTTAAAGATAATTTTTAATAATTTCTTTATATTTTCCTAATATTTAAAAGGGAACAAGAGGTAAGGAGGACATTTTAATCTAAAATAAATACACTCATTTGATAATAATATTTTTTTTAATCTATAAAATATGTGTAAATTTACAAAATTTGTGTGTGTGTGTGTGTGTGTGTGTGTAATTATTTATAATATAAAATTTATAAAATTATAAAAAGATACAAATATAAAAAAGATGTATGAAATCAAAATTATATAAAATAAACATATAAATAATATATAAAATTATATAAAATTATATAAAATATATATATAAAAAAAAGCCGTCGGAGGCGAGAGAAATTCGGCTCGGGCCTGCGGCGAGAGAGAGCCGGCGGCTCGAGGTAGCGGCAAGAGAGAGCCAGCGGGCCTGCTGCGACTGCAAAAGAGGGGGTCGCATTAACCATCGCTGTCAGACTGTGTCTCGGCATCTGCACATAGAAATATAATAAATTATTATACTATTTTATAGATTTTTTGGTATTTTAATATATATATACTTACAGCCTTGACAGATTGGGCACAAGTTGGCCAGGAAGAGTACGAACACTCTTTCTAAACAATCGATGCAATAAAGATACGGTACATCCCTGTACCGCATCGTCACGTGCCTGTGCGTTAATGTAGTTGCTGCGAATCTTTCCCTGTTTCTCATGAAACAGGGAATGCAGATTTTCACTGACCCTCCTGGTGAGACGTATGCTGTTATAACGCATACCCATGTTTCTTCGTCGAGGGATGCAACTGCTCGTACATCTAACGTACGCGAGTGGCACGACTCCCGAACAGCGTTTTCGCTTTCGTACCCATCGTCATGCAAATCTTCTTCCTCCTCTTCTTCTTCTGCTTCTTCTTGCTCAACAATGGGTATGACATCACCCTCCATTTCTTCTATATCATCTAAGATGATATTCACCTCCTTGTCGTACACAGGGTCGTACATCTCGGCGTCGCTCTCGCTGTCGCTGTCGGAGATCGTGATGACCTCCATCTCGTCATCAGAAACGTTGATCGCAATGTCTTTTTCCATTTTTTTTTTCAACACGCGTTTGCACAATTATGATACAAGTCAATGAATTTTTTCCGCACTTCCGTAAATAAGTATAGCCACTAGACTTTTTTCACGGACTGGTCAGGGTGCTGTCAAATCCTAGACTGGATGATTGTTGAGAGCGCATAGGTCCTCAATATATATATTTCGTTCAGCCCTTTGTGCTTCACATGCGATCGAACTTATCTCAGAAAAAAAGATGATCGGTCGTAAAAGAGCAGCCGCTGCAGCAGTTGATTATTGTTTTGTTTACACCTCGTGAAAATATGTCTTGACATATTTACTACAATCCTCTCTTTCACGCGTGATAAAACTTATCTCATAAACACTGCTATACTCTTCGCATATATTGTACACCTATTTTATCACAGAAAAGATAAATAGGCTGCCGACAAGAAATCTGGCGATGATGACGATGACGACGATGGCGGTGGTGACGGTTCTCTCCTATCTGACTCCTCTATTTCTTGGTCCGAATCATAATCAGATGATTGTGTTTTGCATGATACCGATGGTGAAGGCATATCCATGTCGGCAAAATAAAGGTTGTCCACAGTAAAATATTCTGCGCAATTTTTGTAGTGACGCTGATAACATGCGACTCGCTTGTGTCGTTTAGACGATCTGGTGCATTTGGATAACCCACCAGTCACTCTTAAAATGTCTTCGTGAATTTCCAGGAAATAGGCAACATCACTTGTATGCGGTTTTTGCACACCAAGTTCGCGATTTCTTACGAATTGCACAACTGAAGTCACCGCTTCACGTTTAAAATCAAACGAGTCATCTTTTTTTTCATCATAATAGCATTCATCGAGATGTCTACACCATCTCTCGGCAGTCTTATAACACCCCTTCTCATGACACTCTGCATGATTTTGCGGTGCGCTCTCCATTTTGTAAAAATTCACTTGTACTGCACAGAAATAACTACTTTAATTGCACACTAAACTTTTTTTCTCACAGCTATTTTTCCTTGAGGAAAGCGTGCGCTCGCCAGTGGTACTATGGCCCGGCAGCGGCATCGGTCCTCGTTATATATCCCAATCAACCCTTTGTTCGTCAACGTACGAACGAGAAAAATTTAGATGACGTAAATTTTTGGCGCTTGTTTTGTTTATAAATTCCTGCAGCCGCTGGTTATCGGCGCTGGTATTTCTTAGAAATATACGTATAGATCATGTATCAACCCCCTTGATTGTCGGCGTATGCCAAGCGGTGGCCCTTCTTAAAATTTGATTATCTTAGATTTTCAGAGAACTGATTGTCGGCGCTCGGCTCTAAGCGGCCCTTCTTAGAATTTAATTATATTTCTTAGAAATATACAGATAACGTATGGGGGAAGAAACGCAACCCCCTTGATTGTCGGCGTATGCCAAGCGGTGGCCCTTCTTAGAATTTGATTATATTTCTTAGAAATATACAGATAACGTATAAGGAGAAGAAACGCAACCCCCCCCCCCCTCCCCTGATTGTTGCCGTTCCCTTTTGTAATAGATATTGTTTATCTTTTGTTTATAAACATAAACGTATGAGGAAAAGAAACGCACCCCCCCCCACCGATTGTCGGCAGCCCTTTGTAATAGATATTGTTTATCTTTTGTTTATAAACATAGATAAGCTTATCTGCTGATAAGACCCCCCGCCCGCGTGACGTCATACCCCCTCGCCACCGAAAACCCACCCGCCCCGCACCCCCTTCAGAGGACCCGGGTTAGAACCCCCCTAGTATTCCTACTCGTGTTTTTACGTTCATATAAAGTATATATTTTGTATAAAGCATATATTATACGTTGACAGTTTATCAGTAATTCGAGACGCCATATTGAGACAAAAATAATTTAGCCAGAAATGATTAATCAAATCAACGTCGAATTGATGTTGATTTGACGTCGATTCGACCAATCAATGTCGATTCGACGACGAATTGACGTTGATTCGACATTACTTATGGCTGAGAAATAAGGAAAACTATAATTTCGTAATTTCTCGTTTTCCATATAAAATCGGAGTTTCCTGAAATTATTGATATACATATGTATTACAATCATGGAGAAACATTTTTAACTCTGTCAAATTAATGCGACGAAAGATTAGAAATACGAAATAGTAATTCCTGTCGATAATGCAGACTGTTAAGGGACACATTTAACTTGTATTTATTATTATAATACATTTGTGTCATTGCAGAGATATTCCAGAAGAGCAAATTGGAAATCCCACCGTAACGTTGCGTAAGGATGGACTGTATAATATTTTATCACGCGTTGCCTTATTGGATGAAGATTTACCGGAAGCAACAATTGTCAAATGTTTACTCAGTATACCGAAGGCAACGTATAATGTGTCTCGCAAAACTGTCTATTATACTGATTAGTGGCAAGTGTGTAGGTGCACTATACACCGACACACACGCGCGCACGCACACGCACACGCACATACTCTATCTATCTATATATATAAGCACCGTCCGTCTGTTTGTCTGTCTGTCTGACCGCGAACTACTTCCACATTTGTGGACCGATTTTTATCAAATTGGTACCAAAATTTCACAAATTTTCCGAGGAGTGTGACGATGGTACTTTCTTGTAAGTTTTACGCTTCCACCCACGCTCCCACTCACGCAATCGCATATTTATGGACCGATTTTTTTTTAATTGGTATCAAAATGTTGCAAATTTTTTGAAGATGGCAACAATGTGGTTTTTTCAAGTGTTACACCTTCACCCACGCATCCACCCACGCATTCACACATTTATTCACAGACTTTTTCGAAATTTGTACTCAAATTTTGTCGGGGATGGCTACTATATGATTTTAAAAAATTTTTATCACCTTATTCACCCGCCCACGCACCCATCCACGTATCCACCTATGTGCATACGCATTTATTGACTGATTTTCACGAAATTGGTATCAAAATGTTACAAATTTTTAATAGAAAGCTATTGTGTGGTTCTTTTAAGTTTTATTCCAATCACGCATCCGCCCATGCATTCACACATTTATTCACAAATTTGTACTAAAATTTTGTAAATTTGTCGGGGATGGTTAATATATGATTTAAAAAAATTTTTAACACCCTATTCACTCATCCACGCAACCACCCACGCATCAACAAATTTATAAACGGATTTTCATGAAATTGGTACCAAAATTTCGAATATTTTACAGGGATCGATAATATGTGTTTTCTTTTATTTTTATCACCCTATTCACACACTTACGCAACCACCCACGCACCAACACATTTATAGACAGATTTTCTCGAAATTGGTACCAAAATTTTGCATATTTTTCGGGGATCACTACTATGTGTTGTTTTTTTAAGTTTTACAATACTACATACGCATCCACCCACGCATTCATACATTTATTAATTCATTTTCTCGAAATTGGATATCTATTTATATCTATATAAAATTAATTAATGAAAGGCTCGTATAAATTAACGAAATTAAAAGAAATAAATATTGTAGGCCAACTAAACAAGCAAAATTACAAGATATAAAGATTTATTAATAATTAAATTCTCATTCCATTAGAGAAACAATATACAACGTAAACGTTTCGACTGCACTACAGTCTTCTTCAATACATAAAACTTAAATATTAAAATACAAAGTTAACGATTCTTCGCTAATGAACAATGGATAAGTAAGACGATTAGTCTGAGATTTCAAGTTTTGCGACATTTAATCATGCTGTGGAGATTTTACGCGAATTAATTAATATCAGAGAAAAATTGAAAAATCTTTCAACTTACATTAATGTTTGAGTATTATTAAGTTTGAGTATACATTAAGTTTTATGTATTGAAGAAGACTGTAGTGCAGTCGAAACGTTTACGTTGTATATTGTTTCTCTAATGGAATGAGAATTTAATTATTAATAAATCTTTATATCTTGTAATTTTGCTCGTTTGGTTGGCCTACAATATTTATATCTATATATCTATATATATAAGTTGCAAAATTTTTGGGGAGTGTGATGAGATGGTGGGATTTTAATTTTTTTTAACATAAAGAAGGCTATGTTTTTACGAAAAAAATTGGAGTGATATAAGTTATATGATGAGCATAGCAGCACGGACGAAATGTCAGCAAGACAAAGAGAAATTGAAGAATTTAGAAATGGAAAATAAAAATTAATAATAATTCATTAATTTTAAATTTTTTTAATTTTTTAATAAATATTTTGATTGCATAATATATCTAATTATATCTGTATAAATATTTTCGCGGTCAGACAGACATACAGACAGACGGTGCTTATTTTTGCGAAATAAAATATTTAAAACAAAAGAACTATCTCTTTTATATTAAATAAAATTTTATAAAGACTATATTAGGACCGCGCTTCGCGCGGTCCGAAAAGCTAGTATATTATAAGTATCGTCCGTCTGACCCACGGTCGTATACACAGGTCTGGAAACTCTCATGGTGGGGGTAAGGCTCTTAATGAATGTCAAAAGTTTCTTGAGTTAACCGCTAGCCGTATGGCACTAAGATCGCATAGTAAGAGTTCTTTCTTTTTTAAATGACTATATCATAACTCATATGTCATATATATCATATGTCATATCTATTTAATTAAAATTTTATTAAAATGCCGTCGGAATGTGTTGTGCCGAATTGTACAACAAATAAATATAAGTGCATAGAAAAATGGTCAACTTTTCAAGTGCCAAAAGATGAAAATCTTCGTGCAAAATATTATCTATAATTCTCTGTATTGAAGATTCCAGAGGATATATTGACTAATTTCTATTATGTAAATCAATAAATCACACTCCCCTTAAGCAATATAATATTGTTCAAGCTTCTCAGGATTCTATATTTACAATAAGTTCCGATATATCTTTTACTATAAAAATAAAGTGCAGAACAGATAAATTTATGCATTTTTATTAATCTTGTAAAATTTGTATTATTCGACAAAGTTGCAAAAAAAAGGTATATCATTAGAATAATACATGAGAATGAGAATATAATTTGGAAATTTGAAATATAATACAAAATGTAATATCACTCACTTAAAAGAAGACTCTTAAACTCATTTACTAGCCTTTCAAAATGTTCTATAATGTTTATATAAATCAGTTCCTCTGACATTGCTTTTATCAAATCTTTTGAAATTAAAATCTCCATATTTAATATTTTACAAGTTTAATTCTTCTATTAAAAAATATATAACATTACATTATTGTTACAATATCAATATACATAGTAAAATATATCTTGGGGCGGCGGGTGGCCGTGCACGCTGCGTCACCGAAACTCGCCTGAGGCGAAGAGTAAGTGTAACGCAGGTTCGAATCCCACCCAGACCCCAAGTTCGTGATCATCTTCGTTACTTATAGTATTTTTATTTATAAATGTCTCAGCATCAGTGGTCTTTCCAGCATGTGCAGTATTATCATGTGTATCCTGTAAAATAAAATTAATTTCTACGTAGAGTTGCTTAAAAATGCTACTCACGATAAAAACATTTTATAAATCAGTAAATAACAATAAATATTACCTTGTTTTCACAAAGTTGAATATTACATTTACATATTGCTTTGCAAGAAATTTTTTGTTTTACGCAGCCGCAAAATTTCGATAGACAATTCTTTTTGCAACGACAACTATATTTTGGTTTTTTGTTTGGAAGTGTTTCTGATGGATCATCACTTTGTCGCTTTCTAGTATTTACTCAGCGATTACAGCGATCACATGCTGGAAAGATCACTGATGCTGAGACATTTAAAAATAAAAATACTATAAGTAGCGAAGATGATCACGAACTTGGGGTCTGGGTAGGATTCGAACCTGCGTTACACTTACTCTTCGCCTCAGGCGAGTTTCGGTGACGCAGCGTGCACGGCCACCCGCCGCCCCAAGATATATTTTACTATGTATATTGATATTGTAACAATAATGTGATGTTATATATTTTTTAATAGAAAAATTAAACTTGTGAAATATTAAATATGGAGATTTTAATTTCAAAAGATTTGATAAAAGCAATGTCAGAGAAACTGATTTATATAAACATTATAGAACATTTTGAAAGGCTAGTAAATGAGTTTAAGACTATAAGCACACACTTTTGCATAGGCGCATAAACGTAAGCATAATAATCTTGATTGGTCTATAAACGTGTACATAAGAAATTCAACCAATCGAATTTTTTATGCATATGCTTATGCGCTTATGCAAGAGTGTGTGCTCCCCGCTATAAGCTCTTTACTCAGCGATCACAGCGCTCTGAGGTTAGCGACCGATTTATGAACCACAAATCATGACATTAAGAGCCTTACCCCCACCATAAGAGTTTCCAGACCTTTGTATACGACCGTGGTCTGACCGCGAACTACTTCCACATTTGTGAACCGATTTTAACCAAATTAGTACCAAAATTTCGCAAATTTTTCAAGGAGTGTGACAATGTGGTTTTTTCAAGTTTTATACCCCCACTTTTTCTCGAAATTGGTATCGAAATTTTGTAAATTTTTTTTTATGACGACAATGACAATTTTTTTAAGTTTTACACTCCCATCCACGCACTCACAAAATTGATCAATTTTCTCAAAATCAGTACCAAAATTTTCGAAATTTTTAGAGGACAGTCGCTATATAATTTTTTAAATTTTAACAACCGTACCTACCCATTCACGCATTCCCTCATTAATGGACCGATTCTCTCGAAATTAATACCAAAATTTTGCAAATTTTTCGGGGATGATAACGATGGCGATTTTTTTACGTTTTACACCCTCACCTACGCACTTACAAATTTATTGACCGATTTTCTCTAGATCGGTACCAAAATATTTGAAATTTTTAGAGGCTACTATATATGAATTTTTTAATTTTTACAATCCTACTAATCTACCCACGTATTCACCCACGCATTTACAAATTTATTAATTGATTTTTTTTTCGTGAAATTTGTATCCAAATTTTACAAATTTTTCGGGAATGGCGATAATGATGAATTTTTTAAATTTTACATCCCCACTCACCCACCCACGCACTCACACACTTATTGACTGATTTTTTCAAAATCAGTATGAAAAACCATTATTGTCACCATTTCCGAAAAAATGTGTGTATGTATTTTTTAAATGTTATTTTAAAGCTTTACAACTCCACCAACCCACTCACGTATCCACTTACGCATTTACAAATTTATTAATCAACTTTTTCACGAAATTTATATCAAAATTATGAAAATTTTTTGGAAATGTCGATGATAGCGGTTTTTTTAAGTTTTACACCTCCACCTTTATTGACTGATTTTTTTCGAAATTGGTAGCACCAAAATTTTGCAAATGTTTTGGGGATTGCGACGATAGTGTTTTTTTAAGTTTTATAAAGTTTTACACCCCCATCCACCCACTCACGCATTCACACATTTATTGACCGAATATATATAAGACAAATTTCTTGGGAATGTCGACGATGGTGGTTTTTTAAAGAAGTACTGCAATTTTTTAATTATATCTATATACAATAAGTACCGTCCGTCTGTTTGTCTGTCTGTCTGTCTGTATGACCGCAAACTACTCCCACATTTATGAACCGATTTTCATCAAATTGGTATCAAAATGTTTGTTTGGTATCAAATTATTCGAAGAAGACTGCTGTGTGGTTTTTTTAAGTTTTCACCCACCCACGCACACCCACCCACGCAATCGCATATTTATGAACCGATTTTTTTTAATTGATACCAAAATGTTGCAAATTTTTCGGAGATAGCGACGATGTAGTTTTTTTAAGTTTTACATCCCCACTCACCCACGTATTCACACATTAATTGATCGATTTTTTCGAAATCAATACCAAAGTTTTCTAAATTTGTCGAAAATGGCACTATATGATTTTTTTTAATTTGTACAAACCTATCCACCCACCCACGCACTCTCTCATTAATGGACCGATTCCCTCGAAATTGGTACCAGAATTTTGCAAATTTTTCGGGGATGACAACGATGGCAATTGTTTTAAGTTTTACACCCCCACCGACGCACCCACTTACGTGCGTGCGCATTTATGGACCAATTTTCTCGAAATTGGTATCAAAATAATGCAAATTTTTCAGGATAGGCCACTATATATTTTTAAAATGTTAAAATTTTTTTATTTTAGAGAAAGCACTGTTTTCGTAAAAATTTTTTTTTTCGGATTTCTATGCCAGTGTGTTCAAAATGCTCCAAAACATCAGAAAGTAACTTTTTTCAAACTTTTATTTTTATTTTTTTTAATTTTGTGTGTATGAATGCATGTATGTGTACATTTAAAATGTAAATGTCTCAAGAATTATTTGATTTACAGCGCTTAAAATTAGCATACAAGTAAAGTAGTACAACACTTTTTTATAAAAATTTATATAGTATTTTATTTATATTAAAATTTTTAATTTTTCGAGAAATGTCTGTTGCTCTAACTTTGGTAAATTTTAAG
This sequence comes from Nylanderia fulva, assembly GCF_048542155.1. Taxonomy (NCBI): domain Eukaryota; kingdom Metazoa; phylum Arthropoda; class Insecta; order Hymenoptera; family Formicidae; genus Nylanderia; species Nylanderia fulva. Next base: position 65,477 of record NW_028190606.1, on the reverse strand, counting down.
ATATCGGGATCAATTGTTTTGTATAAATAGATTAGCATTGAAAGTTGGTTGGTATTGAATTTGATGAGAATCAATGAAAGAATTCATTTTTTTTAATTTTGAATTTTTAAGAAACGTTTTTAATTGTTCTAATTTTAATAAATTTTAAGATATTTGAGTAATTTTTTTTACGTAAATAAGTTATTAATAAATAATGTTTAATATTGAGTTTTGTGATGATCGATGAAAAATTTTGATTTTTATAAAATTTTAATTTCTAAAAAATACACATTTTCTAGTTTTCCTAAATTTTGAGATATCAAGCTAAAAGCTTTCACCTCGAAAAATTTGCAACCGTATTTTGGTACCATTTTCGAGAAAATCGGTCCATTAATTAAGGAGTAGTTCGCGGTCAGACAGACAGACGGTATTTGTATATATATATATATATATATGTGTGTGTGTATAGCTAGCTTTTAAGCTCACAAAAAAAATATTTTAAAAATATATTAAAAATATAAAAATATAAAAATATATTAAAAATATTATTAATATATTCTCTTGCATTTATTTATTTATTTCCGTAGGAGGGTTAAAGGATTATTGAAATTAAATCTCAAATATGAGATTATTTCATATTTGAAAATCTTGGCTGTGATCAAGTAAAATTTGGTGCCTTGTGCACAGATATTTAATTCTAACGAAAAAATTTAGTTTCGTTGGGATAACGCACTGTCTTCCGCGATTGGCTCTTATTGCCTGTCTTACACTTTAAATTTATATTTATATTACAGAGCCTTGTTAAACTCTTAACTTAAAATATTATATTTAAAAAAACGTTAGATATAGGTCTTGAAGCCCGCTCGAGTCGAAATAATTATATGTATACTATTTAAAAATACAGAGTTTGTCAGTTTGTATGTCCTCGCAAAAATCTTTAAAACACGTAGACCAATTAAAATGAAATTTTAAGGATTGATTCTTTATAATCTTGGGGGTGTTATAGGCTGCGTAATATGTTCTTCTGAAAAAATTTTTTTGGGGGTGAATATGCATCAAAAAAATGTTTTTCAGCTTTTAATGTCAATGTATTCGAAATGTATTAAAAATGTCGAAATTCGGCTGTGTAAGAATATTCTTTTGAGAAAAAAATTTTTGAGGGGTGAATATGCATCAAAAAAAGTTTTTGTCAAAAAAATCAAAAGTTAAATCAGTTTAATGTCAAAAAAATATCAAAAGAATTTTCTCAGAAGAATATATATAAAAATTTTTTTCTCAGAAAAATATATATAAAATCCTTAAAATTTCGACCTTTTAATACATTTCGAACACATTGACATTAAAAACTGAACAAATTTTAACACAGTCTAACACTCCCAAGATGATAAAGAATCAATCATTTATTCAAATTTCATTTTAATACGTCTATATTTGAAATGAATCTTAAACATCGATAATACAAATCTATCCAACTGACAAACTGTGTTTTTATATAAATAGTATAGATAAACTAATAATAAACTCTATAAATAAAACTAATAAAAATAAAAATATAACTTCTATTAATCATTCGACCTGACTGGCCAATACAAATTGTTAAATACTAATACATTAGTAATCCTACATCTTTCTAATTGACATCTTGAAAGTAACACTTGATAAGGATCCGTACCCAAGGGTCGAAACTTTGCGTATTAACAATTTATATTGGCCAGTCAGGTCGAATAATTAATAAATTATATTTTTATTCATCACTGGCGACTTTATTTTAACTATTTGATATCTAAAAATAAATTATAAAAAAAGTAAAATCTTTGAGGAATATTAGCTTTGAGGTCCGCGCTTCGCGCGGGCCTCAAATCGCTAGTTAATTATGTTATTTTCGTTCATTATTGTACATCTTTTATCGATAAAACAATACATATAGAGATTCTTATATTTTTATTCTTTTGAATTAAGTCGTCACTGTCAACGCGGACTTGGCAATTCAATATGTAGAAGCCATCAATGAGTTGTAACACCTGAAAGTAGTATAGTGGGCACTATGGCCCGTCATAACAAACCCCCACCACCGACCCGTCTGGCGCCGAGTCTTATCTTATCTTTCCCCCACCACCGGCGTCTGGTTTTTCCGAGTGTGGGTGTAGGGGGAGAGGGTGTTGGGGAAAAAAAAATGGCGACTGGCCCCGAAAGGTGGGGATGAGAATTTTTTTATTTTTTTTTTATTTTTTCTGATTTCCTCTGGATTTGAACCTGGGGCCTTTGTGTTTCCGAGCAGGGTCCTAGTATGTTGAGCTAAACGAGATCTTACTAGTCTAAGGATTAGATGAGGTATTTAAGCTAAAGTTGCGTAGGGTACGGTATGGGGGTACGGGTATACGTATGGCAAGGATAGCTCGTCGAATCAAATGGTCGATATTGGACGGGGTGGGGTAAAAACAGCTAGGGTATACGTATGGCAAGGATAGCTCGTCGAATCAAATGGTCGATATTAGACGGGGTGGGGTAAAAACATTTTGACCAAGAAAAGCGTCATGCGGTCGACCGGGGATCGGTGGCAGGTAGTAACTGACAATGCCGTAGGGTAATAAAAAAAGAACACGCAAATATTTGTACTGGCGAGCATTTCGACTCGTGTCACGATAAAAAAATAATGCATCATCGTAGATTAGAAAGAATGCTTATTGTTGAAAAGATGTCGGATAAAATTTTATTTTAAAATAACTCGCTGCTTAATGAAGGTAAACAGAAACATGGTTGTTGAGGAAATTTCTGGAAAGAGGAAGTGAAAGAAAATTGAACAATGGTTTTAAAAGTACAAATATGATTTATATTTAAAATATTTTTACAGAACAAAATTATTCACAAACATTTCAAGAAAATATTTGTCGAATAATTATTAAAATTTACGTTTTGATATAATTGTATGTACAATTTGTTCGAAATAAAGTGAAATTATTTCTAAAAATGTTATCTCAAAGTATACATCGAGAAATGTTAAATCTTTCAGTTGGGTACGTACATTACGTTCTATTTCCTTACTGTTACCTCTGATCGTGAGTTTCACGATACTGTTATTAATGCTACCGTTGACAGGAAGATTTAACTGTATTTCGTTAATTAAATATCGAGCACATTCGTTGACATTAGTTGAAATAAAATTTAGACGATTTAAATTAGCGTTCACACAATCAACTATATTTTCTACACCTTGAAAAGTCGTTCTCTGCATGACTATCGCAATGTTGTAAGTTTTACGTTTCTTCGCCTTCGGTCCGTTTTCGTTCGTATCCTCCACAGTCTCGGAAGAAAGATCTTCTTGCTCGTTTTCACGATATGTTATTAGTATGGCTCTAGCACCATATGCGGTAGTGAAATTTACAATTATCTTGTTAAAGATGATCGAGCTCAAATTAATTTTATCACCGTTTAAGTAGCTCGACATCGTTTTCATGTTTTCTTGAAATTTTTGCCACGATTCCATGTCGAAGCAAATTCCTACAGCTCCGTGAGATGTTAATTTAACAACAGGCAGAAAATCCAGTTCGACGTTGTCTTCCGTCATAAGACCCACTTGAATTTTTTTCGTGTAGGATGAATTCAATCCGTATGTTGTTGACAGCAACATACGTGGTTGTTGCTCGATTTTCTTAAGATTGTTCATGGTAGTTGCTACCGCGTAGAAAATCAAAGATATAATAATCAAAGACACGCAAAAATCGAAAAATCGAGAACTTTTTACTAACAAACTTTTTTACTAACGAACTTGAAAGTCCGGACGATGAAAGACGAGTGAGCGAAGATTTTCAAGAAAATTTATAAGAAGGAAGATAAAATAGAAAAGTGGTAGGGAGAAAATGTATGCGTAGATAAATAAAAATTATGAGGAAGGGATTTTTTAAACAATATAAATAATATAATTTTTAATGTGGAAAGGGAATTTTTTAAACAATAAAGCGATAGGGGGAAAATGCATGCGTAGTATAATAAAAATTATGTGGGAGAGGAATTTTTTAAACAATATAAACGATATAATTATTAATGTGGAAGGGGAATTTTTTAAGCAATATAAATGATATAATTTTAAATCTGACTTCAGAGAAAATATAAAATTCCTATCGCTATCGAGAAAAGATACCTGAAAATTCCTCATCTTGATTTCTATAAACTTTTTGTAACTAAGTAAATAACGTCCTAGATTAAATATTTTTTGTATCTAAGTAAATATTACCATATATATATATATATATAGATATATAGATATATATATAAAACATGGGTAAAAATACACGGCTATGAGAAAAAAAGATAAAAAAAAAAGATAAAAAAAGATAAAATAAAATCGAGAAAAGATACCTGAAAATTCCTCATCTTGATTTCTATAAACTTTTCGTAATTAAGTAAATATCGCCCTAGATTAAATATTTTCTGTATCTAAGTAAAGATTACCATATATATATATATATATATAAAACATGGGTAAGAATACACGTCTATGAGAAAAAAGATAAAAAAGATAAAATAAATCGAAAAAGTTACCTGAAAATCCCCCATTTTGATTTCCATAAACGTATAAATACGGCTCTCGGAGTTAAGTTAGCTAGCTACATTTTTGAATTTCGTCTCTCGCGTACTCACGTATTCGACGCAAGTGTACTATTAAATTTCAAATAATGAGTTTGAAAAAAGTAATTGAAATTTGTCTATCACTAGCGCAGAGTTTATGCGGAAAAAATTTTTCCAAGTATATATATGAATTAACATGCGCGAGTGAAGATAAATACTTCAATATTTTTGGAAAATTCGCGGGGGAATGTCCCAACGCTGTGCTAGCGGTATTATTCCGACTAGGACATTTTAGTGTTTTTCGCGAATTAGTGATTATCGCGGGTGAGGTGATCGAGTCGCGATACTATTTTGGTGGTGAGAAAGAAAACGACGCAGCAGGTCACATAGAATATCTCCTCCTACATTTTCATCGAGTTCTCCGGGGAGAAGATAATAATGGTAAGTTTTTATTTTTTTTTTTTACACTTAATTATAAATAAAAATTAATTAAAACTACCCCAATTATTTATTTAAATCGCTAAAACTTCGAAGTAAGTCCGTTCGATGAGGCGGCCATATTTACTCCGCTTGAAAGTAAGTAAGAAAAATACTACAGTGCTATATATCAACACAAAAGATTTTTTAATTATGTGAAATACTAATAATATATGACCGATGAATATTAGATGACGCGGCGAATGAAAACGTGGTCGTAGAGGAGCGAGAACTGGGGGAGGAAATCGACGAGGAAATAAACACGATTTCGGAAGATGAAGAGGAGCTGGAGGAGGAAGTGGAGGAGGAGGAGGACGAGGAGGAAGATGAAGAGTTGGAAGAAGAAGAAATAGAGCAAACGGAAGATGAAGAAGAAGAGCCGGAAGATCGAGAAGAACAAACGGGAGATGAAGAAGAAGTGGAAGATGAAAATAACAACGCCACGTTTTCTGTAGAAGAAGAAGAAGAAGAAGAAAATAGCGGGGGAATGGGCGAGGAAGGTAATAATTTCATATTTTATACTTAATCTTCTCCTACGTTTAAATTTTTTGTTTATTTTAATTAAAATAAAATTTTATTAGGAATTTCTTTCTCTCCTAACATCGCGCCCGAAATTTCATATTCACCGGAGTATTAACTCTCGCAGCGTGATACAAATACCCCGGTAAAAGAATATTAAAACGTAAGTGAACTTAACATAATTATTATTAATAACAACATTTTCACATTATTAATAAAAATTCAAACGTAAGAGAGTAATATTTTATTAAATATTTTATTTTGTTAATATAATTTTTATTTCTCACAGTACAGAGTGGTGGGGGAAGGAACGTCAGAATACAACAAGAAGATTCCCAAACCCGCTCCGCTGAGGAAACTTCCGACGAAGAGCGACATTTAGAGGCTGCTGGTGGACAAGAGGAAGAAGAAGAAAAAGCGGAGGAAGAAATAGCGAATCAAGAGCCTGATGGTAATTTTAGATATTTAATAATGTTGGCGGAAAACGTGCGTCGCTTTAGAACTTTTGGTGTAGAAGGACGGGAAATTAGTTTCCGTATTCGTCCGATACCCGAAGGAGCAAACGTGTATGAGTGGTTAGAAAATGCGTTTCGCGAACTTCACGAGTACGCGTTGCATTCGTGCGAACCGAGGGATTACGTCGGCATATCTTTCGATTCCGCAAGTTTAACCCGCGGCCCCGCAGGTATATCGTTCCGACCTTTGCGAGATTTGACTTACGAAAATATTTGGGAACTCGTAAGCTCGTTAGCGCAAAGCTGCGGAGGACACGATATAGCGCAAGAATTTAACATTCGGATTTTTAAAGTCACCCCTCCCATTGGTCGCGGCCGTAACAGGTTTACGCACGATGTTATTGCTAAACGCTCGATTTTAACAATTTCCAATTCCGATAATTTATGTCTTCCTCGCGCGCTTGTATCGGCTCTAATTTTTAACGAGCGTGGAAATTTACGCACGGGAGAGTTACACGCGAAATGGAATGCGGTGAGAAGACAAAACTCGGTGTTACAGCGCGAGTTTGCGTTGCAACTTACGAGGAATGCCGGTGTCACGATTCCGGAGGAAGGGTGTGGAATTGATGAAATCGAGCGTTTTCAGCAATATCTCGCGAGCGAAAATGTCGCGATAATAATATATAACGACGATACTTTTGGTCGAGGGGGTAATCCGCTATTCGATGGAAACACATTTCTAACCACTTTGCAGCGGGAAATAAAAACTCGTTTAAATCTATTATACAGTTTAAATAATAAACATTTCGATGTAATTTTAAATTTAAATGCAGCAGCAGGCGGGCGGGAATATTGTATCCCGTGTAATTTAAGTTACCGCTCCGATGTGAGAGAGCATCGATGCTCTAATAAATGTCCGCGATGTAACGGAGAGCCGCCGTGCGAGCAATCATTCGCGGATCGTACTAGGTGCGATAATTGTAGACGTGAATTTTTCAATCATGCCTGCTTGGAGCGTCATCGCGCGGTAAAATCATACGATGGTAAATCACGTCGGAGTGTTTGTGAAACTATACGATTTTGCGAAGATTGCGGACGTTTGATTCAAAGAAATAATCAACACGAATGCGACACGGCTTATTGCGCTACGTGTCGTTCTCTTCAACCTTTGAATCATCTTTGTTACATGCTTCTCCTTCGTCGGCATGGCGATAATCGTCCCGATCCGAGCACTTCCGAACACGCGGATGGAAATAGCGAACAACAACAGCGGAGAAACGACGACGACGACGATGACGCCGAAGGTTCGATTAATCAGACTCGCGAACGCGTAGAAAGCCGGGTCGCATTCGTGTTTTATGACTTTGAGACGAGGCAAGACGAAACGCTCCAAGGTAGCACAAATGTAAAAATTCACGTACCTACGCTCTGCGTCGCTCAACAAATTTGCGAGGAATGTGCAGAAATAGATGAAATGTCGGTGCGATGTCGCTGGTGTGGTATTCGCGAATTTATATTTTGTCGCAACCCTGTGCAGGAATTTGTAGATTTCGTAACGCGGCCGACAAAATATTTTAAACAAATAATTTGCATCGCGCATAACGCGAAATCATTCGACGCGCAATTTATTTTGAAATATATCGTGGAAAACCATGTCTTAGAGCCTCGAGTCATTTTAAACGGTACGAAAATAGTTGTATTAACGCTAGGTCATACGAAATTTATCGATAGTATCAATTACATGCCGATGCGTTTATCCGAATTACCTAAAGCTTTTGGACTGACAGAAGGTACAAATAAAGGCATTTTTCCACATTTATTCAATACTATCGATAATCAGTCTTATGTCGGAGCGTTACCCGGTGTTCAATATTATTCACCCGATTCTATGCAGATGAAAGAACGCGAAAAATTTCTCGCGTGGCACTCCGAGATGACGCGCGCGAACTATGTGTTTGATTTTCAACGTGAAATATTGCTTTATTGTCGTAACGATGTAGATATCCTTAGACGAGCGTGTATGGCTTTTAGAAAAATATTCTTAGAGCGTGGAAACGTGTGTCCATTCGAGGAATGCACAACCATCGCCTCAACGTGTATGCGAGTATTTAGAAAAAACTTTTTACGCGAAAGAGAGATCGGTATCATTCCAATGGGGGGATACAGACATGCGAATATTCACTCGCGTAAAGCCCTGCAATGGTTGATATGGAAAGAGCGGGAGCTCGCTCATCATATTATCCATAGCGGTCGCGCTCGAGAATATCGATTACGCGATGGTACGCTAGTCGATGGATACTACGAGTCGGTAGAAAATAACGTAACGCAATATTACGTATTACAGTTTCACGGTTGTTTTTGGCATGGTTGTCCAAGATGTTTTCGGGTAAATTGCGATAGACTGCTTTCGACAGATCGTACAGATACATGTGATTCACGCTACGAACACACCGTTGCAACGACATTTCGTCTTCGTAAGCGCGGATATAGGGTGATTGAGAAATGGGAATGCGACTTTGATCGCCAGATGAATGAAAATGTCGAGATGCGCGAATATCTACATCGACATCAAATGATAGACGTCAAACCGCTCGATCCCCGAGACTCATTTTACGGCGGATGCACAGGAAATATCGTAACGCGATACGAGATCACGAGTACGGAAAAGATACGTTACGTGGATGTATGTTCTCTGTATCCGTTTGTGTTGAAGACCGGTGATTTTCCGATTGGTCACCCGACAATATACGTAGGTGAGGAATGCGAGGAATTAATCGGATTATCACCGGGATATAATTTCGATTCAGTCGAGGGGGTCGTGCGATGTAAAGTACTTCCTCCCCGCGATCTCTTTCATCCTGTATTACCCTATCGCGTGCAGGGTAAATTATTATTTGCGTTATGTCGTAGTTGCTGCGAAACATTTTCTCAGATTGCGTGTACTCACGAAGCTCACGAACGCGAATTCGAAGGTACATGGATATCGTGCGAATTACGAAAAGCAATCGAGAAAGGATATTTCGTGACAGGGGTTAGTGAGATTTGGCAATATAACATCACTCGTTACGAAACCGGTACGCGACAAGGGGGTCTATTTACGGAATACATCAATACATTTCTACAATTAAAGCAAGAAGCTAGCGGATGGCCGAGCAACTGTGTCGATAACGTTGCTAAAGAGCGTTACATCCGTGAGTATGAGGAAGTAGAAGGAATCGTTCTTGAAAAAGATAACATTGCACACAATTCCGGTTTACGCTCGGTGGCTAAATTATGCTTGAATTCTTTTTGGGGTAAATTTGGTCAACGTGCAAACTTGCCGAATACCGTGATTGTCAAAACACAAGAACGATTAATGAGTTTGCTCACTAGCCCTCAACATGAAATAACCGATATATTGCCTGTAAACGATGAGGTGATATATGTTTCGTTTCGACTACGAGAAGAGGCGATCGTACCTTCGCCTCTTACTAATGTTATAATAGCGGCTTACACGACGGCTCAAGCGCGATTAAAATTGTATGATTATTTAGAAAAATTAGACAAGCGCGTTTTATATTACGACACGGATTCCTGTATTTATGTAAGTCGCGGAGATCCGCAGGAATACGAACCGCATACGGGTAATTTTTTAGGCGACATGACGGATGAACTCGCTAGCTACGGACAAGGTAGTTACATCGAGTCGTTCGTATCCGGTGGTCCGAAATTTTACGCATATGTGGTCCGTACACCCGAAGGACTCACACGCGAAGTTTGCAAAGTAAAGGGTATAACCTTGAATTTTGAAAACTCGCGTTTAGTTAATTTTAATAGTATTAAAGATTTATTGTTGCGTAAAGAAAGAGAAGAAGAAGAAGAAGAAGAGGAACGGGAAGAGAAAGCGCTCGGAGAACAGGTTGAAGAGGCGATTCCTGGGACATCGATAAATCTTCGTTTTAAAGCCATTCGGCGAACCGCATTTCACGATATAATAACGCGTGACGAAACAAAAATATGCAAACCTGTGTTATTAAAACGAAGATTTATCAAAAATCGATATTCTCTTCCTTACGGTTATTTACCGAAACAATGACATTGCTCTCCTCTTCACACTCTTCTATCTTTGCGGAGATACGCGTGCGTTTTCCGCCACTTGCATAGAAATGCAAATATTATATAAAAGTGTAAATATTGTAAAAGTAAAATGTATTTCATCAAATATTATAAAATATTATACTTTATACTATATTTTATAAATCGGAGTTTTAAAATACCCGTAGTTTTAATTTTATTTTTATATTAGAAAGGATAAGGAATAGTTTAACTAAAGTTAGAAGATGTAGATATTAGTAATAAGAAAAAAATACTTTGTAAATATAAATACAAAAATTTATATTTTTAATAAAAAATATTGTTCAGTAATAAAATTTATATATTTTAATAAAAAATATTGTTTCCCCATCCTAGTTTTAATAATAATAATTAACCTTTTAAACGAAATCATTTTTATTTAGTGAAATATTAAATTTTTTAACAAAAATTTTTAATATAATTTTTTTTTTGTCTGAAAAACTTTAACATAAAAATATTTAATTTTTAAAAAATTCTTGTTACGTACAATTTTTATATATTCAAATATATTCATGCCGAACTCACATACGTCCGCTATCGCAAGACATACACACCAACGAGAACATTTGATTAAAAGCTGATTGTGGGCAGCGCAACGTAGCGCTCGTCAGCTGATCGGTAGCGGTGCGCTAACCAGGCGCTCATCAGCTGATCGGTAGTTGCGAGCTAACCAGGCGCTCATCAGCTGATCGGCGCTCGTCAGCTGATCGGCGCTATTCGCTAGCACGAGCATGCGACCGCCGCGGGTTGGCCCCCGGTGCGCGAATAAGCTTTTTCCGCCGTAACTCATTTCATACTATGAGTAATATTAAAATTTAAATACACGGACGCTCTTTACGCTAATTTTTTGTTTTTAAGAACGCGCCGGATTAGACTTTCTTTCATTTACGAGATTGTACGTAAACGGTGAATATCGCGTTTATTTTGGGGAAATGGATGTACGCTGGAAACATCCTTGGACGTCGATCGTCTGCGGACCTACGGGATGTGGAAAAACGATTTTCGTGAAAACATTTCTTCGTTATTTGTCCGACGTGTCCGATACTCGATTCGAGAGAATTTTATTTTATTACGCCGAGTGGCAAGATGCCTATCAACGCCTGCAATGCGATGAAAATGAAAGAGAAGAGAAGAGTAGCGTAAGAAAAAAGAACGTATATGCAAATAGCGTTCCGATAAACTCGAAGAAAAATATAATCGAATTTCACGAGGGTTTACCGCGCCCGGAAGATTATTCTTACGATCCACTCACCCCGAAATTAGTGATAATCGACGATCTTATGAGAGAGTCGTCATCGTGCGATGTTATCGTAGATCTGTTTACTAAAGGAAGCCATCATAAGAATCTCAGTGTTATTCTCATTTCGCAAAATCTCTTCCATCAGGGACGCGGACAACGCGACATATCTCTCAATGCGAATTACATAGTAGTTTTCAAAAATCCACGCGATCGCGCGCAAATTCGGCATTTAGCGCGTCAAGTATATCCGGACGATCCTAAGTTTATGGAAGAAGCGTACTACGACGCTACCTCGAAGCCTCACGGGTATTTATTGCTCGATTTAAAACAATCGACTCCAGATGAATATCGATTTCGGACGTGTATCTTTCCCAACGATAAGCTGCATTACGCGTACATTCCACGTAGATCGATCAAAAGAGGCGGAGGCGTATAAAAGACTCGTATTCACACACGACTTGTCACTCGTGCAATTACACTGCGATGGTAAAAAAAGAAAAAAAATCGCAACCGGCATCATCGTCGTCGTCGAAGAATTTATCCGACGGCGCGGTAAAAATCGCTAGACGATCTATCGGCGAAAGAAACACGAATCTTTTGAAAACTTTATGTTATCTGAAAAAAAATCAGAGAACAGCGTTTTTACGTTCCGTCGATAATAATCTCATTAAGTGTATTCAAGAGTGCGTTTTCAATACTCTTAAAGGTAACGTACCGCTTGCGAGTAGTGAAAAGAACCGCCTTGCTAGCCATAAATCGATCCGACGTCGTATTGCTGCGAAAAAAGATAATTTGAAAGTTAAGAGAAAACTATTGGTGCAACGCGGCGGATTCTTACCCTATCTTATTGCTCCTATACTCGGAGCTATATTATCCCGGATCATTGGAGATTAAAAAAGGGACGCTATTCTGTGTATATTTGTTGCGTCAATGTGAAAAAGATAAAATATTTACAATTCAATAATGGAAAGAGCAAAAAAAATGGTTTTAATTTCGTCGGAAAATCTCGAAAGACTGCAGCGACAACCGGAAATTTCCTCTAACGCGTCGGCCGATAATTCATCGAATAAAATTACCGAGATATCGAATGTGGAAAATGATACTAATAATTCCGTACGGACCCCGGGAACTCCTTTGTCACGGCTCGATGCAGAAATGTGGCGTATTCTGAATCTCACACCTCAGGTCAGCGAGGACGAAAGATGGAAAATGTATAAGGAGGTACTTCAGCGTTATCTTCAATTTATTCGTGCTGCGAGAAAACGTTTACGCAAAAACGTGCACGCCAGCGATGAACGCGATGGAGAACAGGACGAAGACACGAAAGAGCAAGAGGATGATAACTTCGATGATGACGATGAACTTATGGAAACGCAAACTTTAATTACCAGCGACGGTAACATTAGCGCCGCTAGTAGTAGTAGTTTCGAGAAAAAACGCGCTCAATCAGCGGAAATAATACAAAAAATACTTAATAGTGTTCCGAAAAGTTATCGTAGTAAAGCACGCTTGATAATGAAGCAACTGCTCCTGACTCCGTCATCTAAGATTAACTGGAATAGACAAGGGCTCGTAACTATAGACGGCGACATTGTGGAGGGTTCGAATATCGCGGAACTTATAAACGATGCGGTACGCGAGAGAAAAACGGTAGAAGCAACCGGAAGAAATCAGTTTGCTCGATTACTACGTGACATAGGTACGTCACCGCGTCTCATAGGAAATCAAAAGTTATTAAAAGTAGGCGCGTGATCTCGCTATATTACTACCGCGTTACCTCGCGGATCCTCCACTCCGATCACACGTTCAAAATCGTACAGTCACAGGTTAGACGAAGCGAGTGAAACCGAAGGAGATACGCAATTTATATCCGCCGACGAGGAAGGTGACGACGACGACGGTGACGACGATAGAACATTACCACATAACGTAGTTTCTCCGTCAAAGAGAAGAAGAGGTTTACTCGATTGAATAAATCTTAATTGATGGAATTCGAAAAATTGTATTACGACCCCTCGCATTATGCAGGCTACTCTGCGGTGGACAATTTATCGCGAGCCGTTAAACCGAATTTTACGCGTAACAAAGTCGTCGAGTGGCTTAAATCACAGGATGCATACACGCTGCATCGACCGGTACGACGAAAATTTCCTCGTTTACATTATAACGTAACAAATATCGATGATTTATGGGAAGCCGATTTAATCGATCTTCGTAATCTCAAGAGCTATAATGACGGTTATTCTTATCTATTAACGGTTATCGATGTGCTTAGTAAATTTGTTTGGGTAGAACCTTTACGTGACAAAACAGCTACCTGCGTAATAAAGGCCTTTCAACAAATATTTTCGAGAAACGAGGGTCGACTACCTGTATACTTACAGACCGACAAAGGCAAAGAATTTATCGCCCGCCCTGTACAAAATTTCTTAAAAGAAAAAGACATCCGTTTTCGCGTAACGCGCAATCCCGATATTAAAGCGTCTATAGTGGAACGATTTAATAGAACACTCAAGGAGCGGATGTGGCGTTATTTTACGCATAAAAATACACGTCGTTACTTTGATGTTTTACAAGATATTGTTCACGCTTACAATCATACTCGTCATTCCACCATCAAAATGCAACCCACTGTCGTTACGCGAGAAAATGCTCGTACCGCGTGTGAAAATATGAAACGACGATGGGAATAACGATAAAGAAAAGAAAAAGAAGCGTGGGCGTAAACAAAAGGCTAAATACCGCGTGAACGATCTCGTACGCGTCAGTAGAGCAAAAGTAACCTTCGAGAAAGGATACGAGGCGAAGTGGAGCGAGGAGATATTTCGAATTCATCGAGTTCTCGAATGGAGAAAACCCCGCGTATATGAATTAAGTGATTTATCGGGTGAAATTATAGACGGAATTTTTTACGAACAAGAATTAGCAACCGGTTATTAAAAAGGTTGGGCCACTGTAGAGGGGGCCCAAAAAAGGCCTATTTTTGATAATTTTTTACTATAAAAAAAATTGATAAAAAATCTTTTAAGTATTAATCTTAATACTTCGAAATAAAAAAAAATTTTTTTGCATTTTTTTTTACAAATGGCGGGGACAGGTCGGGAAACGAACCACTCGTTTCGGCGTGCCTTACGGGCGACCTACTAGCCGGCCCCCCAATTTTTGCTGTGAAAAAAAAACCCAAAATTTTTTTTAATTTTTAAATTTCAGCTACGAACTACGTACGGAAATTAAAAAAAAATTTGTTTTTGAAAAAAATGACCAATTTTGGAAAAAAAATTTTTTCTTTTTTGAGAAAAATTTTGCCCCAAATTGTTTGTAAAAAAAAGTTTACAAGGGAACCGGTAAAATCCGTACGTATTTTCGTGACAATGTATTTAAAAGTACGTTTAATTTGGGAAGTAAATGGGGGGTCAGTTTGTGGGATTTGAGTCCCCCATTTGAAAAAGTGTTTTCGAGAAAACGCTTTAAATTTATGAAACCTTCCAAAAATGACCACTCAAAAATTTTGCACAAAATTTGTTTGTAAAAAAAAAAGTTTAAAACCCCCGGAACGTAAAATGTAGTAGTTTCGCGAAAAAAGTTTTTAGAAGCTACAGTTTAATTTGAAGAAAAAATCGGTCAATTTTTTGGGGGGATTTATGAGGTCGCCCAGTTTAAAAAAAGTGTTTTCGAGAAAAACCGTTTAAAGTTTTATGAATTTCCCCAAAATGCCCCTTAGGATTTTTGTTAAAAAAAAAACCTTTTTTTTTCTTTTTTCCCAGATCTTAAAGATATTTAAAACAAAAAAAAAAAAAAAAAAAGATTTTTTGAAATTTTTAAAAAGTGGCCTAACCCTTAAAACTTACGCGAGAGAATTTTCGTCGATCGGTGAATAAAAAACAGAGGACGCGAACAATAAACATTTTTAGTTAGCTTTGGGAAGGGTTCCCCTTTAAATTTTAAATCCCCGGTACCCCCTTCGAAATTTTAACCTTTTTCGAAATGAGGGTGGATAATTTTTCTGGTTCTTCCCAAACATACAGTATACCTTTCCCCCGACAAAAACCCCATCGTTTTATTACGGAATTACCCCCAATCCCGCCCCTTACCCCGGTGCTGGGAAATCCCCGTTTAGGGGAAATCCCAATTCCCTAATACCTTTTTTTATGTAAAGGGGGCCCGGGGAAAATACTTTGTTTCGTCGATTCGACATCAAGTTAAAGGAAAAAAAGAAGATGAGGTGAAATTCGGGGAAGCCCCTTAAAACTGGGTTTATAATAAAGAAGAGCTCGTCTCCACGATTAATTCGTCTGCAAAGAAGCCCGGTCCCTATTCGTTTGGGGGCAAAAAAAAATTTACGGAGTAGTTTTTTTCTTTCGGTGTCCCGTGGTTGCAATTGTTTTATTTATGCTTTTTTTCCGATGACTTTTGTCAAATGATCGGTTTAGAGCTGATTTATTTAAACGCTCCTAAGTGGAGAAGTCACTATGGTTCTATCTCACGACATCTAAGCTTATTCAAAGAAAAATCTACTTCAATTTTTCTTCACTCGGTTCTCTTGACGACAATGGAGTACGTCGCGGTGGGGGAAGGATTCTATAGTTACGAAGCGTGTATTTGGCCGGGGTTATTCCCGATAAACTGTTCGTTTTTGCGATAATTTGCGAACCTTACATAACAGGCGATGTGCACACTCCTCTCTCTCGAATATGTGCCTGTCACACAAGGGGGTGGGGCCGCGATTACGAATATGGAAGCGAATCAATGAATATTTCTCACCTCCGCATTATACATCACCGGTGCCCTACCAATTTCCGACGTATGAAAATCGATATCAAAGACGTACTGGAAAAAATATACCATTTGAATCCGGCACGTTAACGTTGTACTTAACATTTTAAACGTAAATCGATTAGATTTTTAAAAATACTCTGTAATATTTTTTTTGGATAAGAAGAAGGTTTGTTCATAAAATGGATTATTATTCGGAGGTATTAACTGATAACAAAAAACGTGAACTCGCGGGCGGCGGGTGGAATTTCCACGAGTTTTTTGTCGGTTCCCCTACAACTAGGTCATGGAATAGGTAGTTTTCTCGAGGCATGTTCAGACTCGTATTGGCCCTTATTTAAAAAACTAGAGGACTAGGGCAGTGGGTAAAGAGCTTTGCGCGCCGGGTTAATATCATCGAGGATTTTGACAATAAAATGCCGTTCAAGGTAGCGTCAAGCATCGTTGTGAACAATCGCGTGACAATCTTAAGAGAAAAGCTAGGAAAAAGTAAGTCGTACTAATGAAAGGTAGGGATATAACTCGGATGAAAAAAGTCATGTAGCGAGTTTCCCTTTCGGCAGCTAAGACTCACGATCGTCTAAATCCTCGGTAACCGCAAGGCGCGAAACGGTCGTAAGACAAATAAGAAAAAAGTTTATTAATCGAAAATCAAGGTGGCGTGGGAACAAACGAACAAATACAAAAAAAACTAAAAATAATACGAGAAAACTCGCTCGACTGTAAAAAGACTCAAGTGTCCGCGAAACGGCGTAAACTAATAGCGGGTAAACAACGTACAAGTATACGATATATTTTTTTCATAACGCCATTATTATTTCTAAGTAGCGCTTGTTCGTGACAATCGTTGGTAGAGCAGGCGGTTAAAGAAAAAATGTCATTTTTCACAACACTCGGAGTCGAGTTTTTTAAGAGCGCGCTCGATCTCTTCTCTTTACCGCCACCCGCACACTACATCGAACGTTCTCAATGGATTTATTACAAACCCGTGACCTCGCTTTCGGACGACTCCCCGCTGACATTCGTCATCCCGGTCACGGATAAGAATATTTAACTATCTGACACACCTTTTACTAAGTTTTCCGTGGTACGTGGAAACCGAGCCGCTCCCCGTTCTCGCCACCGGCTCCGCCGTCAACGTGGGCCCCGTAAATCATTTTCTCTTCATTCCATCTTCAACTCCAATCGTGACGGTGTAATTCACAAATCCCAAGCTTCGTGTCGCGTGTCGTTCGGTCGGTCCGCTCGTCGCGTGTTCGGCTCGTGTCCTCTAGTCGTGTCGGCCCATCCAAACAAAACAACGCTTCTTTGCGTACCCCCCGCTTACTAATCGGTCCTTCTCAAAAACACTCAAACTGAAATAACAACTAAAACCACAACTTATTATATTAGTAGAAAAAGAAATATATATCTAACTGGAAGAAGGGTTTGGGGTTGTTTTGTTTTGTTACTTCTCTTTGTCCTGAGTCTAATCAGGGAGGAGTCAATAGATTTTTGGGTTTTTTCGTTGCTCGGAAAGGAGGGGGGCCGTGGGAAGATGTGTGGACTGAGGACTTAGTGATAGTATTATGCCAGGAGACAAGGGGTCTAAAAGTTGTCGGGGGGGGCCAGGGAGATGGGTCGGTAGGCGGCCGAAAAAACTTTCTCTGACACTAGATCTTTTTTATTTAAATACCTTCTATTTTTATGAATTTATTAATAAATGATTTAGGGGCCACGTTTACGGCTGTAATCCGTTCGAGACGCGGGTAGCGGCTCGCGGTTTCCTACCGTACCCGAATACTTAAGTAACGTTTGTGTGAGATCAAATATTCTTCTCCGTGACCGTGATGACGATTCTAAGGTTTAGTCGTTCGTTCCGAACGCGAGGTCACGTGTTTGTAATAAATCCATTGCGAACTTTCGATGCTAGGTTTGCCGTGGCTGAAAGAGAAGAGATCGAGCTCGCCTCTTAACACTCGCTCGAGTGTGTGTGTGAAGAAATGGGACAATTTTTTTCTTTCAAAACCGCGGCCTCTAACAAAGGTTATTGTCAACGAAACAAGCGTATTTAGAATAAGTGCGATTTGAAAATATATCGTATACTGTACGCTTTTTATTAAACCGCTATTAGCTTTACTTAACGGGTTACGCCGTTTGCGCGGACAACTTGAGTCTTGTTTAACAGTCGAAAGCGATTTTTCTTCGTATTATTTTTAGTTTTTTTTGTATTTGTTCTTTTTTTTCTCCCACGCCACTTGATTTTCGATAAACTTTTTTTCTATTTGTCTTACGACTTTTACGCTACGCGATGCGGTTACCGAGATTTAGCGACGTGAGTCTTAACCGCCGAAAGGAACTGCGCTAAACACTGAATTTTTTCATCCGATTTATATCCCTACCTTTCCTAGACTACTTACTTTTTCCCCTAGCCGTTTCTCTAAGATTTCACGCGGATTGTTAAAAACTATGCTTGACACTACCTTTAACGGCATTTTATTTCAACCTCCTGCCGATTATATTAACCCCGGCGCGCAAAGCTTCTTTACCCACTGCCCCTAGTCTCTAGTTAAATAAGGCATACGCTTCTGACATTCCTCGAGAAAACTACCTATTCCATGACTCGTTGTAGGGTAACCGACAAAAACCGTGGAATTCCACCGCCGCGAGTTCCACCGTTTTTGTAATCCGTTATAGACTCCGAATAATAATCCATATTAATGAACAAAATCCTTCTCCTTTTATCAAAAAATCTTTACAGAGTTTTTTTTTAAAAATCAATCGATACGTTTAAAATGTAAAGTCACCGTTAATCGTGCCGGATTCAAATGGTATATTTTTTCCATATGTCTTTATATCGATTTCAATCCGTCGGAAAATTTGTTAGGCGCACGCGGGATATAATGCGGAGGTGAGAAATATTTCACTTATTCGTTCATAGTCGTAAGCGCGCCCACCCCTGTGACAGGCACTATCGGAGAAGAGATTTTGCACATCGCCTGTTATGTAAGGTTCGCACAAATATCGCAATAAACGAACAGTTTGCGGGAATACCCCGCGCAACGACACGCTGTTTTTTTTTCGTAACTATAAGAATCCTTCGCGACGTACTCCGATTTTCGTCAAGAGACCGATTTGAAGACAAATTGCAGTAGATTTTCTTTGGAATTAAGCTTAATTCGTGAGCATAGAACAATAGTTACTTCGCCCTTAGGACGTTATAAATAAAATCAGGCTAAACCGATCATTTGCAAAAGTCTAATCGGAAAAATGCTATAATGAATCAGTATTTGTCACAGCGGGACACGCGATGAGAAAAAAATACACGCCTGTAAATTTTTCTTGCTCCAAACGAATATGGTAACCGGCTTCTTTGCACGACGAATTATCGTGGAGACGAGCTCTTCCATATTATTATAAACGCCATTTGATATACGGCTTCCTTCGAAGTTTAACACCTCAGCTTCTTTATTTTTCTCTTAACGTGAGTGTCGATATCGAACGAAACTGAGTATATTTTTCTCTGCTCCTTACATGAAAAAAGGTATTAGGGAATTGGATTTCGCTCACGCGACTTCCCAGTCCACCGTGTAAGTGCATCGATTGAGTATTCCGTATGACGATGAGGTTTTATTGTCGGGGATAGCGTATACTGCTTTGCTTTGGAAGAACCATAAAAATTGATCCACCCTCATTTCGAATGAATGTTAAAATTCGCAGCCGAGGTAGCAGGAGGTTAAATAGAAGGATACCCGTGCCAGCTACTAATAATTGTTTATTGTTCCGCGTCCCTCTGTTTTTTATCCACGATCGACGATAATTCCTCGTCGCGTAAGTCTTAAGGGGTTAGGCCACTGTAGAAATTTCAAAAAATCGTTTTTTTTTTTTTTGTGCTTAAATGATGCTTTAAGATCTTAGAAATAAGAAAAAAAAGGTTTTATAAACGGAAACAAATTCCTAAGTGTCATTTTTGGAAGTTACATAAAACTTAAACGCGTTTTCTCGAAATCACTTTTTCCAACTGGGCGACTCATAACTCCCACATCTTGACGCGCGTGACTTCCAATTTAAAACTGTATCTCTAGATACATTTGTCAGCGAATACGTACGGATTTTACGTTTTCCGTTGTAAACTTTTTTTACAAACAATTTGTGCAAAATTTTTCGAGTGGTCATTTTTGGAAGTTACATGAAAACTTTAACGCGTTTCTCGAAATCACGTTTTTCAAACTGGGCGACCTCATAACTCCCAAATCTTACCGATTTACTTTCAAATTTAAACTGTAGCTCTAGATACATTTGTCAGCGAACTACGTACGGATTTTCGTTCCGTGTAAACTTTTTTTTTTACAAACAATTTGTGCAAAATTTTTGTCAAACAATGAACTTTTTCTGTCAACTTGGTGTCATTTTACCAAAACAATTATTTTTAATTTCCGTACGAGTTCGCTGCTAATGATATAAAGAATTAAAGAAAATTTGGTTTTTTTTCTACAGCAAAAATTGGACCGCAGCTAGTAGGTCGCCCGTAAGCACTGTCCGAAAACGAGTGGTCATCGTTGCCAGAGCTCTGTCACCGCCATTTTGTAAAAAAAAAATGCAAAAAAATTTTTTTATATATTTCGAAGTATGTAGAATTAAGTACTTAAAACGGATTTTCTATCACTGTTTTGTTTTATAGTAAAAAATTATCAAAAATAGGCCTTTTTTGGGCGCTCTACAGTGGCCTAACCCCTTAATAACCGTGCTATCTTGTTCGTAAAAACTTCCGTCTATAAATTTCACTCCGATAAATCACTTAATTCATATACGCGGGGTGTTCTCCATTCGATAACTCGATGATTCGAATATCTCCTCCTCACTTCGCCTCGTAGCCTTTCTTCGACGGTTACTTTTGCTCTACCTGACGCGTTACGAGATCGTTCAAACGCGGTATTTTAGCCTTTTGTTTACGCCCACGCTTCTTTTTCTTTTCCTTTAGCGTTATCCATCGTCCGTTTCATAGTTTCACCGGTACGAGTCATTGTTTTTTCCTCTGGGGTAGGGGATGGGGCGAACTACAGCGTGTTGCCTTTTGATGGTGGAATGACGAGTATGTTGTAGCGTAACAATATCTTGTAAAACATCAAAGTAACGACGTGTATTTTTATGCTTAAAATAACGCCACTCCGCTCCCTGAGTTTTCTATTAATCGTTCCACTATGACGCTTTACTATCGGAGGCCTCGTTACGCGAAACGGATGTCCCTTTTTCTTTTAAGAAATTTGGTACAGGGCCGGCGATAATTCTTTGGCCTTTTCGTCTGTAAGTTCAGGTGTCACCCTCGTTTCTCGAAATATTTTGTTGTAAGTCCTTTATTACGCAGTAGCTTTGTTGTCACGTAAGTTTCCTACCCAAACCAATTTACTACACATCGATAACCGTTAATAGATAAAATACCGTCATTATAGCTCTTGAGATTACGAAGCTCGATTAATCGGGCTTCCCATAATCATCGAGATTTGTTCCGTTATAAATGTAACGAGGAATTTTCGTCTACCAGTCGTGCAAGCGTGTATGCATCCTGTGATTTAAGCCACTCGACGACTTTGTTACGCGTAAATTCGGTTTACGGCTCGCGATAATTGGGTTCCCCCTCAGCGTAAAGCCCGCTAATGCTAGGGGTCGTAATACATTTTTTCGAATGCCATCAATTAAGATTTCTTCAATCGAGTAACCTCTTCTTCTCTTGACGGAGAAACTACGTTATGGTGGTAATGTTCTTCGTCGCACCGTCGTCGTCCCCCCCCCCCGTCCACCTTCCTCGTCGGCGGAATATAATTGACGTATCTCCTTCTTTTTCCTCGCTTCGTCTACCTGTGACTGTACGATCTTGAACGGGTTGATCGATTGGAGGATCCGCGAGGTAACGCGGTAGTAATATAGCGAGATCCGCGCGCCTACTTTTATAACTTTTGAATTTCCAGAGACGCGGTGACGTAACCTATGTCACTTAGTACTCGAGCAACTGATTTCGTCGGTTGCTCTACTTTTTTTCCTCTCGCGACCGCATCGTTATAAGTTCCGCGATATTCAACCCTCCCAAGTCGGCCGGCTATATTACGAGCCCTTGTCTATTCCAGTTCATCTATATACGGAGT
The DNA here is from genome assembly GCF_048542155.1 of Nylanderia fulva. Classification (NCBI taxonomy): domain Eukaryota; kingdom Metazoa; phylum Arthropoda; class Insecta; order Hymenoptera; family Formicidae; genus Nylanderia; species Nylanderia fulva. The sequence continues at coordinate 43,236 of NW_028190606.1, read as the reverse complement.
CAGGAGCAGTTGCTTCATTATAAAGCGGGCTTTAACACGATAACTTTTCGGACACTATTAAGATTTTTTGTATTATTTCCGCTGATTGAGCGCGTTTTTTCTCGAACTACTACTACTAGCGGCGCGAATGTTTACCGTCGCTGGTATTAAAGTTTGCGTTTCCATAAGTTCATCGGTATCATCGAACTTACATCTCTTGCTCTGTCGTGCTCCGTCCTGTTCTCCATCGCGTTCATCGCTGGCGTGCATTTTTGCGTAACGTTTTCTCCAGCACGAATAAATTAAGATAACGCTGAAGTACCCGTATACATTTCCATCTTGTCGTCCTCGCTGCCCTGAGGTGTGATTTCAGAATACGCAATTTCTTCATCGGCCGTGACAAAGGAGTTCCCGGGCCGTACGGATATTATTCATTTTCCACATTCGATATTCGGTAATTTTTATTCGATGACTTTATCGGCCGACGCGTTAGAGGAAATTTCCGGTTGTCGCCTGCAGTCTTTCGAGATTTTCCGCGAAATTAAAACCTTTTTTTGCTCTTTCCCATATTGAATTGTAAAGATTTTATCTTTTCACATTGACGCAACAAATATACACAGAATAGCGTCCATTTTTTAATCTCCAATGATCCGGGATAATATAGCTCCGAGTATAGGAAGCATAAGATAGGGTAAGAATCCGCCGCGTTGCACCAATAGTTTTCTCTTACTTTCAAATTATCGTTTTCGCAGCAATACGACTAGGCTCGATTTATGTCTAGCAAGGCGTGTCTTTTCACTACTCGCCCACGACCCAAAAAAACAAAACCCCCCCGGCCCCCACCCCGGCCCCCACCCGCGGTACGTACCTTTACGAGTATTGAAAACGCACTCTTGAATACACTTATGAGATTATTATCCAGACGGACGTAAAACGCTGTTCTCTGATTTTTTTTCAGATAACATAAAGTTTTCCAAAGATTTCTTAGTTTCTTTCGCCGATAGATGTCTTGGATTTTTACCGCGCCGGGTCGGATAAATTCTTCGACGACGACATTGCCGGTTGCATTTTTTTTCTTTTTTTTACCATCGCATGTAATTGCCGAGTGACAATCGTGTGGTGAATACGCAGTCTGTTTTATACGCCTCCGCCTCTTTTGATGACTACGTGGAATGTACGCGTAATTCAGCTTATCGGTGGGAAAGATACACTCCGAAATCGATATTCATCTGGAGTCGATTGTTTTACATCGAGCATAATTACCCGTGAGGCTTCGAGGTAGCGTCGTATACGGGGGGCTTTCTTCATAAACTTAGGATCGTCCGGAATATACTTGAGCGCTAAATGCCTAATTTGCGCGCGATCGCGTGGATTTTTGAAACCTAATATGTAATTCGCATTGAGATATGTCGCGTTGTCCGCGTCCCTGATGGAAGAGATTTTGCGAAATGAGAACACTGAGATTTCTATGATGGCTTCCTTTAGTAACAGATCTTACGGATAACATCGCACGATTACGACTCTCGCACTAAGATCTCGATTATCACAATTTCGGGTGAGTGGATCGTAGAAATAATCTTCCGGGGCTCGGTAAACCCTCGTGAAATTCGCTTATATTTTTTCCTCGAGTTTATCGGAACGCTATTTGCATATACTTTTCTTTTTCTTATGCAGATGAAAGAACGTAAAAATTCTTGCGTGGCTCTCCAAGATGACGCGCGCGAATATGTTTTTGATTTTAAAACAAGGTAAAATATTGCTTTATTGTCCGTAAACAATGTAGATATCCTTAGACGAGCGTGTAGACTGTTAGAAAAATATTCTTAGAGCGCGAAAACGTGTGTCCATTCGAGGAATGCACAACCATTGCCTCAAGGTGTATGCGAGTATAAAAAAAAATTTTTTACGCGAAAGAGAGATCGGTTTTTTCCCAAGGGGGGGGGGATAAAGACATGCGGAATATTCACTCGCGTCAAGCCCTGCAATGGTTGATATGTAAAGAGGCGGGAAGCTCGGTCATCATATTATCCATGGCAGTCGCGCTCGAGAATATCAATTACGCGTGGTACGTAGTCGATGGATATACGAGTTGGGTTTAGAAAATAACGTTACGAAATATTACGCATTAGTTTCAGGGTTTGTTTCTGGCATGGTTGTCCAAGATGTTTTTGGGTTAAATCGCGATAGACTGCTTTTGAAGGATCGTACTAATATGTGTGATTCACGTTACGGCACACCGTTGCAAAGACATTTCGCTTTCGAAAGCGCGGATATAGAGTGATGAGAAAGGGAATGCGACTTTGATCGGGGAGATAAATGAAATGTCGACATGCGTGAATATCTACATCGACATCAAATGATAGACACCAAACCGCTCGATCCCCGGAGACTCATTTTACGGCGGACGCACAGGAATATCGTAACGCAATACGAGATCACAGGTACGGAAAAGATCCCGTTTACGTGGATGTATGTTCTCTGATCCGTTGTATTGAAGACCGGTGGTTTTCCGATTGGTCACCCGACAATATTTCGTATGTGAGGAATGCGAGGAGTTAATCGGATTATCACCGGGATATTTAAATTTGATTCAGTCGGGGGGGGTTTTGCGATGTAAAATACTTCCTCCCCGCGATCTCTTTCATCCTGTATTACCTATCGGTGCGGGGTAAATTATTATTTGCGTTATGTCGTAGTTGCTGCGAAAAATTTCTCAGATTGCGTGTACTCACGAAGTTCACGAACGCGATTCGAAGGTACATGGAATCGTGCGAATTACGAAAAGCAATTTTGAGAAAGGATATTTTGTGACAAGGGTTAGTGAGATTTGGCCAATATAACATTACTCGTTTCAAACTTGGTACGCGCAAGGGGGTCTATTTTGGAATACATCAATACATTTCTACAATTTTAAAACAAGAAGCTAGCGGATGGCCAAAACGACTGTGTCGATAACGTTTTAAAGAGCGTTACATCCGCGGGGTATGAGGAAGTAGAAGGAATCGTTCTGGAAAAAAAATAACATTGCACTCAATAAAGGTTTACGCTCGGTGGCTAATTATGTTTGAATTCTTTTTTGGGGGAAATTGGTTTAAAGTGCAAAACTTACCGAATACCGTGATTGTCAAAAACACAAGAACGATTAATGGGGTTTGCTCACTAGCCTTCAACATGAAAAACCGATATATTGCTGTAAAAGATGAGGTGATATAGTTTCGTTCGACTACGAGAAGAGGCGATCGTCCCTTTGCTTCTTACTAATGTTTAATAGCGGCTTACACGACGGCTCAAGCGCGATTAAAAATGTATGATTATTTAGAAAAATTAGACAAGCGCGTTTTATTTACGACACGGTTTCCTGTATTTATGTAAGTCGCGGAGGATCCGCAGGATACGAACCGCATACGGGTAATTTTAGGCGACATGGCGGAAAAAACTCGCTAGCTACGGACAAGTTAGTTACATTGAGTCGTTCGTATCCGGTGGTCCGAAATTTTACGCATATGTGGTCCGTACACCCAAAAAAGGGACTCACACCGGAATTTTGCAAAGTAAAGGGTATACCTTGAATTTTGAAAACTCACGTTTATTTAAATTTTTAATAGTATTAGAGAATTTGCTGCGTAAAAAAAGAGAAGAAAGAAGAAGAAGGGAACGAGAAGAGGGAGCGCGCGGGAGAGAGCAAGTTGAAGAGGCGATTCCTGGGACATCGATAAATCTTCGTTTTAAAGCCATTCGGCGAACCGCATTTCACGATATAATAACGCGTGACAAAACAAAAATATACAAGCCTGTGTTATTCAAACGAAGATTTATCAAAAATCGATATTTCTTCCATACAGTTATTTACCGAACAATGACAATCGCTCTCTTCTTCACACTTTTCTATCTTGCGGAGATACGCGTGGGTTTTCCGCCACTTGCATAAAAATGCAATATTATGTAAAAGTGTGAATTTGAGACCGAAAAAAGGTTTATAAAATATTATAAAAAAATTATACTTTTATTAATTTTAAATCGTAGTTGTAATTATAAAATACCCGTAGTTTTAATTTTATTTTTAATAGGAAGGACAAGGATAATTTAACTAAAGTTAGAAGAGTAGATATTAGTAATAGAAAAAAACTCGTAAATATAAATACAAAAATGATATTTGTAAAAAAAAAGGTTCAGTAATAAATTTAGATATTTAATAAAAAATATGGGTTTACCTACCTAGTTTAAAAATAATAATTTAAACCCTTTTAAGCAAAATCATTTATTAGTAAAATATTAAATTTTTAACAAAATTTTTAATAAAAACGTAGATATTTGAGAATCGCCAGACAGAATTTAAAAAAGGTAAGAATCTTCTTTCGACCGTATGGCAAATATTCTTTTTTAATCACAATTTTTTGACTTTTTTGAGTCCTTTTAAGTATTGATAAATAGACAGGATTAATAAAATAAAAAAAAAATTACTTAAAACAATATTACAAAATGAAAAAAAGAAGCGATACGTACTTGTAAAAAAAAATAAAATTATAATGTTAAGTGCAAAAACGAACATAATGTGGTTTGAAAAACGTAAAGGGATCTTGCGAGTTACGGAGTAAACAAAATTTTTAATTAAATTTTTTGTTAAAAAATTTTAACATAAAATATTTATAAGTTGCTGTTTAAGCGGGCATTGAGCAAGGGAAAACAAAAACAAAAACAAAAAAAAATTTTTAAAATTAAACGGAATGTATCTCAATTTGAGACCCCAAAAATTCACATAAAAAATAATTTCAAAAATTTAATATAGAGAAATAAGCGAAAAAAATAAGGCCCAAAAAGTCGTGAAGCGGGAACGAACCCGCGTTTTCACTTCCGGGCGACTGCTTTCCCAACTAAGCTTTCAGCCCTTTTCGATCCCATTTTTCATTTCCCTTTTTAATAGATGTTAGTAAATCCCGCCGTGATTAGCCAGGCGGAAAAAAAACTCAGAAATTAATTTAATTAAATTTTCTTTTTGTTTCTTTTCTTGGTTTTATTGCCCGGGCTTTAGAAGGAAAAGATTTATATTCTTTATATTGAGACCGATAAAAAATATTTATTTTGGGGTTTATTAACGCCTGGGCAAACGGCGGTATTTAAACATCTACTTAAAAGGCAAATGAAAAATATGGGATCAAAAGGGGTTGAAAGCTATTTGGGGAAGACAGTCGCCCGGAAAGTGAAAGAGCGGGTTGATTCCCGCTCAGCGACTTTTCGGACCTATATTTTTCTCCTTATTTTCTAAGTAAGTTTCGAAAATTTAAATTTTTATGGGGGGAAATTTGGGTCTCAAATTGAATACAGTTCCGGGTTTTTTTAATTTTTCGTTTGTTTCGTTTTCCGGCTCTATTTCCCGGCTTAGAAAGCAGCATACTTTATTCTTTATAGAGGCCCATAAAAATTTATTTCTGAATAAAAAAGTAAGGGTAGCCGTTTACTAACGCCTGGGGCCGTCACCCGCCCCCCCTTGAGGGGTATGGGCCCAAGGCGCCCCAAGCACAAAATCATAACTGTACAGGGTCACCTACCCCAGGGGGGGGCCCCCCCATAAAACCCCAGAGGCGCCCCACACGACGCCGGCGTTTTCCCCCCCCACGCCTCGAGGAGGTGGGGGGGAAACCGCCGGCAGGTATAAGCGGTCGGGAGAGCCGGGCCCCGTCCCGTTCGGACCCCCCTGCCAAGGCAAAAGGGTTTTTCGTTGTTACGCGGGTTTTTCGGTTTTGGCCTCCATTTTGTATCGGGCAACGGGTTTTCGTTGGACGCCGGGGTTTTCCCGGGTTTCGGGTTTTCCCGCTTTTACACCGGGTGAGGGTTTAGTCATTAGCCGGGTTCCCGGGTTTCGGTCTTTCCCGTATACAGGGGGGGAGGGTTTCTCGTCATTAGCGGGTTTCCCCCGGTTTTCCCGGGTTTTCGTTACACGCCGGGCAAGGGTTTTTCGGTTTTTAAGCCGGGTTTCCCCGGGTTTCCCTCTCTTTCCCGCCCGCCGGGGGAAAAGGGTTTTCGTTTTTTACGCCGGGTTTCCGGGTTTCGGTTCCCTTTTGCTACACGGGGCAAAGGGTTTTTGTTGTTAGCGGGTTCCCGGTTTTCCCTCTTTCCTGTAAGCCGGGCAAGGGGTTTTCGTTGTTACGCGGGGTTTCCCCGGTTTTCCGGTCCTTCCGTACACGCCCCGGGAACGGGTTTTTTCCCTGTTTCGCGGGTTTTCCCGGGTTTGGTCTTCCTGCTTACACCGGGTGACGGGTTTTCGAATTGCCGGGTTTCCCGGTTTCCGGTTTTTTTGCCATGGCTATACCTCCGTACACCATCTTAATTTTTACCGGGGGGAATTTGTAAAACTTTTCGGACACGCTACAGGCTAAGCCCCATTTTGTTTTACCGAGGGTCAAAAGGTTTTATTTTGGGCTTTTGCCAACAAACATTTCGTTTAACGAGTAGTCAAAGTTTCTCTATTTTGGCTTATGCCAACAATCATTTGTTTTCTTTTTTCTTTTGAAAAACCCAAAATATTTTTAATAAGGGAAAAAAAGCGATCGAATCTCCCCTTCTCCCCAACCTGGAAACGGCGGGGGCGATCCGCGGCGCGGGGAAAGGTGAACCTTTTTCAAAAATATTTAATTTTAAAAAATTTTGTTAGTACGATTTTTAATATTAAAAAAAATTCGTGCCGAACTCACATAGTCCCTATCACAAGACATACACACCAACAAGAACATTTGATTAAAAATGATTTTGGGAAACGCAAAGTAGCGTCGTCAGCTGATGTTTACGGGGCTAACCCGGCGCTCATGCTAATCGGCGCTATTGAAGTACGTAGCCGAGTGCGACCCCCCGCGGGTTGGTCCCGGGTTGAATAAGTTTTTCCGCCTAATCATTTAATTCTTGAGTATATTTAAATTTAAATACGCGGGCGCTCTTTTCGAAAAATTTTTTTTTTTAAGAACGGCCGGATTAGATTTTATTTTCGAGATTGTCGTAAAAAGGTGAAATCGGTTTTATTTTTGGGGGAAATGGATTTTTGCGCTGGAAAAAATCCTTGGACGTCAATTGTCTACGGGCCTCGGGGTGGAAAAAAGATTTTCGTTAAAAAACATTTCTTCGTTTTTTTTGTCCCACGTGTCCGATGTCGATTCGGGGAGCATTTTTTTTATTACGCCCGGGGGAAAAAATGCCTATCAAAGCTGCAATGCGTGAAAATGAAAGAGAAAAGAAAAAGTAGCGTAAAAAAAAGAAAAATAATGCAAATAACGTTCCGATAAAAGAAGAAAAATATAATCGAATTTACGGGTTTACCGCGCCCGGAAAATTTTTCTTAGATCCCCTACCCGAAATTTGTGTAATCGCGATCTTATGGAGAGGTCACGTGCGATTTATCGTAGATTGTTTTTAAGGGAAACCATCAAAGAATTCAGTGGTTTTTTTCATTTGTAAAAAACTCTTCCATCAGGGAAAAGCGGACAACGCGAAATATTTCTCAATGCGAATTCATAGAGTTTTAAAAAAACCACGCGATCGCGCCAAATCGGCATTTAGCGCGTAAGTATACCGGCGATTCTAAGTTTATGGAAGAAAAACGTACTAGACGGTACCTTTTAACTTCCGGGTTTTTTTGCTCGATTTAAAAAAATCGACTCCAAAGAATATCGATTTGGACGTGTATTTCCCAACGAAAGTTGCCCTTTCGGTACTTCCAGTAGTCGATCAAAAGAGGGGAGGCGTAATAAAAGACGTACACACCAATTTTCACGTGCAATTACACTGCGTGGTAAAAAAAAAAAAAAAAAAAAAAATCGCAACCGGCCTCTCGGCGAAGAATTATCGACGGGGCGGGGGGGAAAAAAACGCAAGACAAATCGCTCTACGGCAAAAAAAAACGGTCTTTTGAAAACTTAGTTTTCTGAAAAAAAATCAAAGAACAGGTTTTTCGCACCGCGATTAATCCTAAAGTGTTCAAGGGCGTTTTCAATACTTTAAAGGGAACGTACCGTTTGCAAGTAGTAAAAAGAAAAAGCCTTTTGAATAAAACGATCCTCGGCCGTTTTCTGCGAAAAAAAAGGTAAATTTTAAAGTTTAAAAGAAAATTTTTAGTGCAGCGCGGGCCCAAATTTTTACCCATCTTTTTCCCATTCTCGAAGTAATTTCCCGGATCTGTTGGGTGGAAGTTTTTGGAAGGGAGGGAAGGATGACTTATTTTAGAGGAGGGACCTGCCTATTTTCAAGCTAACTTATCAACTACGCGAGGGACCACCCGGGGAGAGCGGTTGTCTCGAGAAGATTACGAGGCCGCTTCCCACTACTTGAGCCTCCGACAGGCTCCAGTTGGGCGGTTCCGTGAAGACACTTTCACATCTAGCCCTCGAATCCCTTCAACCAGAGGGTCTCCCGGCAATAATCGACGAAGACGGCAAAGACCTCTGGACCTGACACGAGGAATTGAGCCACTTCCGGCCACCGCCATTTATCGATTGGAACCAACTCACGCAAAGCGACTCTTTGCGCCTCAAAGCCTGGACACTCCAGCAGGAAGTGCTGTATCGTGTCCTCCCGACCATCGTAGACACACGCGGCACCGTCCACAAGCCCTAAACTAGTAAGATGTGCTCGGAAGTTTCCGTGTCCGGTGAGAACCTGCGTGACCCAGTGGTCGGTTTGGAATAATTTCATGGCCATTCTGAGCCATATTGTGTCGAAGAAGGCGAACGTGGTACGACCCTTGTTTGACGAGTTCCACATTGTCTGCCACATGTTTATCGCCTCGTCCTGGATTTGCCCTAACGCTACTTTTTTCTCGGTTCCCGCGGGTATTTCTATGTTTCCGATTTTCGCGTCTTGTCCCTTACGAACTCTATATCGCGTCGCATACTTCTCTATCAATATCTCCGCGGGCATCGCTCCGGCAACGACGCACAACGACTCGAAGGACGCGGTTCTATATGCCTTTACTACAGAAATGAGGGCTTTCCTCTGGGCGGATCTAAGGACTCGGATGTCCTGCTTGGTGCATAGGTCCCACCAACCTGCCGCGGCGTATGTAATTTTTGGTACGATCACTCCCTGATAAATTGTTATTGTTCTTAGCGTCGCGTGACTCAATCCCCATTGCGCTCTCGCCAAACGCCCGAATTTCCGGAATAGTAGCTCGACGCTGCTACTTATCTTTCGGCAGTGCGTGTGCACCTCGAGTCCACCGTCGAAGTGGACCCCCAGGTATCTTACCGCGCCTTTAAACTTTATACTCGCGTTATTAATCCTAATGGTTGGTGGCCTGCTAACGAAGTCTGCGGTTTTCCTGTTTCGCTTACGCTTCCTATCCGGTCGATCTCCTCCCCGGCTCCCGATTGGATTCCGTTGTACCGCTTCGTTTTTAAGGTCTATGGCTTCGGTCTTTCGCTCCGAGACCTGGAGTTTCGCGAACTCGCACCATTTTGTTATTAGGTTCGCCGCGCGTTGACCTTCTACCTCTATCTCTCTACGCGAGTTTCCGCTTATTACGACGGCGAGATCATCCGCGTATGCCACGAATTCTATTTTTTCCGCTTCCAGCCGTCGCAGAAGACCGTCAAACATTAGGTTCCAGCAGGCCGGACCGAGGACGGAGCCCTGCGGGCACCCCCTCGACGCCCGCTTGGAAACCTCTACCGAACCTATCGCGAGCTTCACTATTCGATTGTCGAAGTAACTTCGGATTACCTCGAATACGTTTCGCGGGCAGTCCCGGGACTTCAGCGCGTCTAAGACCAAGGGCCACCAGACGTTGTCGAACGCACCCGAAATGTCGAAAAGTAACGCGACGGCGTATCTACCCTCGGAGGTCCTTACCAGTCTTCGCAGTTCTACTATCGCGTCCTCCGTCGATTTTCCCGCGAGAAAGCCGAACTGTCGATCCGAAATTCTACCCGGCGCCAGCGACGTTCCCGTTAGACGCTCCTTAATTAATTTTTCGAAAAGTTTACCTACCACGGAGAGGAGACAAATTGGTCTATAGGATTTCGGGTCCCTTTCGTCCTTGTCCTCTCCCTTCAGCAAGGCCCGCAACGAGCCAATCTTCCAGGCGGAGGGAAAGACGCCCCACTTTAGGCACCCGTTAAACAGTTTAGTGATCTGGCCGGGGATCACTTTCAACGCTGCTTTTAATACGTTAACTTCCACGAGGTCGGTTCCCGGTGCTTTGTTGTTTTTGAGAGTCTTCGCTGCTCTTATCGTTTCTGCCACCGTGAAATGAGAGGCGTCCGGTGTCTCAGGTGGCGTGTACGCGTTTACCCGCAATACGCTTTGTTCGGGTGTATCGCTCGCGATTCGGTCGTCGGGGACGTGTACTTTAAGAAGACAGTTGGCTGTTTCCTCTAGAGTCATGGTTGAAGATTCGCCATGCCTGAGTGTGCTGAGCACTCTTTCTACTCGGAGTTTCTCCGCTTGTTGCTTATAAACGAAGCCCCAAGGTTCTAAATTTCCATGAGATGTTACGAATTCCCGCCAACTATCGATCTTTGCCTTTTTTATATTTCTGCCATACAGCCGCAAAGAAGAGCGGTACTCCGACAGTTTTTCCACGTATGAGGGCTGGCCATGTTCCTTCTGCAGGCCACGTCTTAACCTGTATAGCCTTTTCTTGAAGATTGTTAGCTCCCTAGTCCACCACGGGTTGGATTTCCTAAAATGCCTTTTCCTTGGCATTGAGGCCTTGCATGTCTCGCTAAGGACAACTGCGAGCTTTTCGGCCATTTCCTCTACTTCCTCTGCCGACCTCAACTCGAGCGCCTCCAGCATGGACCCTGAAAGATCAGCGAGAGTCCCGGAAAACCGTTCCCAGTCGGCCCGACGGGTGTCGAACCTCATGTTCGCGGCACCCCCGGCGTCCCGCCCCTTCGGCACTCTGAGCCTGATGTCGATGGAGTTGTGGTCGCTGGTTGTCCAATTGTCCCGTACCTTCCATTCCCTGATGAACCGGGTCATGGAGGGCGACGCCAAGGTCACATCGATATATGATGAACCTCTTGCCGTCCAAAAGGTGGGTTTCTGGCCAGCATCGTTAACCACCTCTATACCAGATGCCCGGATGAGGTCTTCGACTTTCGCACCTCTTTCGTCCGCCTCCTGGGGACCCCACAGCGGCGATCGGGCATTGGCATCTATCGCAACTATCAATCTCTTCCCCCTCAGCGAATGAAACACCATTTCGAGGTGCCTGAGGTGCTTCTCTATTTCTTCGCAGTACTGAAAGTAGCACGAAGCCACATAGAAGGAGAAGCCTGGTGCTTGCACTTCTGCGCAGACGCAGTGAGCTGTGCTGAGCTGCGAGATAAACAGTAGCTGAAATTGAGAGTTGCAGGCTGCCACCGCCGCCCACGGGCGTTGCGAGCGTACGGCGGCCACTCTCATTCCCAATCCTAGCCCAACGAAGGTGTGACCCGTGTCCCGCTTCCTGACACATGGTTCCTGCAATAACAAGATGTCAAGTCGCTTTTCGACGACGAGCTGACGCACCTCTCCCGTGACTTTAGCTGAACGTCTCATGTTCAGCTGCAGGATTCTCACTCCCGTGGTCGCCAGTGAGAAATTTCCAGACGAGGTAGGAGTAAAAGCGGAGCTTGCCGCGTTTTGTTGCGGCCCGGCTCGATCCGATTTATTTTGGGTGTGGGGTTGGGGTTTTGGGGAGTTCGCGGAGCTAATTTCGTCGTCATTTACGGTGGCGCAAGTCGCGGAGCTATTCGCGGGGCTAATCGCGGTACTAATCCTAACTCTGTTTTCGCGATTTTTCTTTGCTTCAGCGCTCGGTCCTAGCCGACCTTCGGACCTCGGCGTGGGCTCTCTCACGGTCGCGTCGCATCTGGCTAGCACAACTCGGACGGCACGAAGGCCGCTACCACTAAGCGCTTCCTGGGCTGCTGCCCCACCCGGCAGGAAGCGTTTTACCAGGCGGGCACTTCTCCTAACCAAAGATTTTACTAATTCCATCTATGTTCCCACGAGTACGGTGGAAAGGGGGTCAAGCGACGCAGAGCCACCACTACGCCACCAAGCCTAAATACAACGGGAGGGCGGCAGATATCCCGGGCGGACCGTTAGTGGCCGCGATCTTATCGTCTACGCGACCATTCATGCCCTCGGCACGGTACCTAACACCTTAACATTAAGACGAGCGCCATTGTTTGGAAACGCCTACCCGATCATCGGCATTCCACCCGAAGCAGACGAACGAACGAGACGAGGTTAAGCGAGACGAAACAACCGGAGCAACGACGAGGATACCGATGATGATGATGTTCCTGAAAAGAAAAGAGCTACTTGTGAGCCATTTGGTCAGTGACGCCGACTCGTAGCAATGCAGTGTGTAAGCCTGTGGGTGGAGGACCTGAAAATAATAAGCTCCCTTCCTTCGCCGCGGCGTGTTGCTTCAGAATCTTGGGGAGTTTTTGGGGTTCCCGGCACTACTCGGGAAACCTTTTACGCTTGTGGACACTCGCTGGCCATGATGTGGCTGGAGGTCCCGCCCATTCCTTTCAACCCCTTGCTTTGTTGTCCCCAGGGCCGCACCCATTTGCATTTTACGTTTTCTGACAGTCTCAACACGCGTCGCGGCAGCCCCCGACAGCGACGCCGAAGCGCACCTCAGGGGCCGAGTCCCCACGCGGCGTGCTGCTTTGCAATCCTACATTGGGTTCAACTGGGTCCTTAAGGCGTGTTGCCTTTAGCCCTTTTTGAAACCCACCGCGTGGCCAGCCCCGTGAGTTACACCGGAGTGCACCCCAGGGGCCGAGTCGCCACGCGGCGTGTTGCTTTTCAATCTTGCGTTGAGTTCATCTGGGTCCTTAAGGCGTGTTGCCTTTAGCCCTTTTTGAAACCCACCGCGTGGCCAGCCTCGTGAGTTGCACCGGAGCGCACCCCAAGGGCCGAGTCGCCACGTACTGCTTTTACGGATGCTTTGCTGACTTCCAACGCGCACTGCCTGACTTCCTACCGTCCTCAAGGTCTGGGCCCATAGCCCGTGGGACCGGGTTTATTTTGCCCTCAGTCTGGGTGACTGCCCCTTCGGACAACTCCCGGCGAACCTCCCCGCGTGCCGCATGCCGCAGAGAGAAACACCGGGTGTTCTTAGATTGTTCCACTGCATGTCCGATCCATCGAGCCGGTTTCCAGCCACAAACGTATGCGGCGTCCCGTTAGAGACACGCTTGCGACCTTCGCCCCGACACTCGACAGACCCGGCATGCGCGCCTGGGAACAATCCGTATTTTCGAGGCTCCCAGAGTTTGTAAGGGGAAGCGGCGAGCTCCGGGCCGAACACTCTAGGGCCAAGTCTTAGGACACCAGTTTTTGGGCTATCGGTTTGTTTACTAATTTTGCGTTTTCATTTCCTAGACTGTTTGTCCAGAGTTTGTACTGGTCAATCTAGTCATTCGCAGTTTCAATTTTATTTTAAACTCTCCTTCGACTCCTCGACATACACGCCTCGGCCCCGTCTCTGCGTGCGAAACAAGCAAGAGGGAGCCACGCTACTACACACTAGGTGTGCGCGCCACATATGAGCCATTCGGTCTTGCGACTCCGACTCGTGGCAATGCTGTGCTAATAAGTAGATAGGGACAGTGGGAATCTCGTTAATCCATTCATGCGCGTCACTAATTAGATGACGAGGCATTTGGCTACCTTAAGAGAGTCATGGTTACGACCGCACCGGGGGGTCTGGGGGGGCGGTTAGCCCCCCCAGTAAGCGCCCCCAGCGGTGCCGGGCGGCTACATCGCGGTTACTCCCCTTCCGCTAGAATCGGGATCCACACCTGGGATTTCCCCCTTACAGCGCACATACACTGCGTATTACGTACGCCAGGACAAGCAGATCCTTCAGACGTAGGGGCGCGGTTTCACCACGCAACACAATTGACTATGGAATAGGTTAGGTTTTGCGTCACATGGACGCGATCCACCATTCCTACTCTCTTTATTGTACCTGTGTGTGACGCCCCAGGTAGCAAGGCACCGATCCACGCAGGCCGAATCATATTTACGTCCAACCGTGCAATGGATGGGCTGGGATCGCCCAGAGGGCTTCCCAAATGCTTAAGGGAATGCGTACACATGAAATTTCTCCACGAGACACACACTGCGCCAGGCGCCCTAGCTTCCACGCCCGTGAGTGTCCGACACCAATTGGTAGGGCACCGGTAGCCTCCCGGTGGGGCTCCCTACCTCCCTCACTACCCGGTGTTAGTCTAAGTCGCATGTATGACAGCTTCAGCATGCCTCGGACCCCGAACTGTGCATTCTCAGCGCCAGATCAGTCGACTCGGCCACGCATTCGCCACCATCAGCAACCCCGACAACGTTAGACGGGTCGCCGTCGCGTACCTCGCTATTAGGCTACGCTGCCGATCGCCGCTACGACAGGGCCGGACGCTTTGCCCAGAACCTGGGATCGCTTTATCCTTCCACTGTCGTTTTATGGGTAAACTGTGATCGGTCGCCCGTTTACCCGCGCTTGCTTGAATTTCTTCACGTTGACATTCAGAGCACTGGGCAGAAATCACATTGCGTCAACACCCGCGAGGGCCATCGCAATGCTTTGTTTTAATTAGACAGTCGGATTCCCCTAGTCCGTGCCAGTTCTGAGCTGAGCGTTGAATGGCGGCCGAAGAGGACGACCACGACGGCTCGCGCCGCCACGGAAGCCTCGCAGCAAGGAAGATCCGCGGGAGGCCAAGGCACGGGACCGAGCTCGGATCCCGGGACCGGCGCGAGAACGCCGACCGTTCACCTCGCCCAGGCCCGGCACGTCAGCCAGACCCGCTTCCCGACCAAGCCCGACACGCCCCGCTCCTCAGAGCCAATCCTTATTCCGAAGTTACGGATCCAATTTGCCGACTTCCCTTACCTACATTATTCTATCGACTAGAGGCTCTTTACCTTGGAGACCTGCTGCGGATATGGGTACGAACCGGCGCGACACCTCCACGTGGCCCTCTCCTGGATTTTCAAGGTCCGAGGGGAAGATCCGGACACCGCCGCAACTGCGGTGCTCTTCGCGTTCCAAACCCTATCTCCCTGCTAGAGGTTTCCAGGGAACTCGAACGCTTATACAGAAAAGAAAACTCTTCCCGGATCTCCCGACGGCGTCTCCAGGTCATTTTGGGTTACCCCGACGAACACTCTTACGAGGGCCCGAATTGTATGCGGTTCCGCTGCCGGGTTCCGGAATAGGAACCGGATTCCCTTTCGCCCGACGGGCGTGTGTCTTTCGTATAATATTTATTATTATTTCTCGACACTCGAGTATATTGTACGCCGTCATTGACATAGGATTTCTCCTAGGGCTTAGGATCGACTGACTCGTGTGCAACGGCTGTTCACACGAAACCCTTCTCCACGTCAGTCCTCCAGGGCCTCGCTGGAGTATTTGCTACTACCACCAAGATCTGCACCGACGGCGGCTCCAGGCAGGCTCGCGCCCAGACCCTTCTGCGCTCACCGTCGCGACTTTCCTACTCGTCAGGGCTTCGTGACGACGCGAGAGAAGACTAACGCCCGCTCCCGGTTGCCGCCCCACTTGCCGCTGACGGCAGAGTATAGGCTCGACGCTTCAGCGCCATCCATTTTCAGGGCTAGTTGCTTCGGCAGGTGAGTTGTTACACACTCCTTAGCGGATTCCGACTTCCATGGCCACCGTCCTGCTGTCTTAAGCAACCAACGCCTTTCATGGTGTCCCATGAGCGTCGAGTTGGGCGCCTTAACTCTGCGTTTGGTTCATCCCACAGCGCCAGTTCTGCTTACCAAAAATGGCCCACTTGGCACTCTGATCCGAAGATGCTCGTGGCTTCATAATTCAAGAAAGCCAGAGATCTCACCCATTTAAAGTTTGAGAATAGGTTGAGGTCGTTTCGGCCCCAAGGCCTCTAATCATTCGCTTTACCAGATGAGACTCGCGCGCGTTCCGTGCGGAACGGCCGAGTGCCAGCTATCCTGAGGGAAACTTCGGAGGGAACCAGCTACTAGATGGTTCGATTAGTCTTTCGCCCTTATACCCAGTTCCGACGATCGATTTGCACGTCAGAATCGCTACGGACCTCCATCAGGGTTTCCCCTGACTTCGTCCTGACCAGGCATAGTTCACCATCTTTCGGGTCCCAACGTGTACGCTCTGGGTGCGCCTCTTCTCGCGATGAGAACGAGACGCCCCGGGAGTGCGAGGCCGCATCGCGACGCGGCCCATCCTCCCTAGGTCGACGGCCAGAGCCGACCTTCACTTTCATTACGCCTTTAGGTCTCGCGACAAGTCCCAATGACTCGCGTACATGTTAGACTCCTTGGTCCGTGTTTCAAGACGGGTCCTAAGAGTACCCAAAGCAGTAGCGTCGCCGACCGGTATCGGTCTCCCGCGAGACCGCGGGAGACGTTCGCAGGCCTGTCGAAGGTGTACCGTACTGTAACCAACAGCGGGCCAGGACCGGGGACGGCGCGAAGTCCGTAACCTCCGAGTACCGTGGCGCGCGCTTGCGACGGTCTCGACGCACCGTGAATAGTGCGGCCTGATACCTTGCGCGTACCGCCGAGCAGCCGGCCGGGCGACCGAGGGTTTGTCGCGTGCCGTTTTACCGGCGACGCGACAGACACCGCACCCGGGCCGTAGACCGACACCCAGCGGGTCGCGACGTTCTACTTGGGGAGAAGTGCACGACGACGAGCGCCGGACATCGGCGCACGGTAGCGTGCCCGCGCGCGAGCCGCAAGGACTCCGCGGGACATCGCCGACCGACGCGAAGCCAGCGCCGCTGACGATGAATCTCCCCGTTCGATCTTTTGGGTTTCTTAGGTTTACCCCTGAACGGTTTCACGTACTCTTGAACTCTCTCTTCAAAGTTCTTTTCAACTTTCCCTCACGGTACTTGTTCGCTATCGGTCTCGTGGTCGTATTTAGCCTTAGATGGAGTTTACCACCCACTTAGAGCTGCACTCTCAAGCAACCCGACTCTAAGGAGAGATCCTCCCGAGGCGCGCACCGGTCGCTACGGGCCTGGCACCCTCTACGGGTAAGTGGCCCCATTCAAGATGGACTTGGACGCGACGCGGCACCTCGGGATAAGCGGATCCTCCCAAACACCACATTTCCCTGCGGCGGAACCGCGGGATTCGGTGCTGGGCTCTTTCCTGTTCGCTCGCCGCTACTAAGGAAATCCTGGTTAGTTTCTTTTCCTCCGCTTAATAATATGCTTAAATTCAGCGGGTAATCTCGCCTGCTCTGAGGTCGTCGCATAGTGAGTTTTCGTAGCCGTTTGCCTCCTCCGCGTCGCTCATCGTCGTCTCTCCTCTATAATATATATTATAAGAGGGAGAGAGAGAGAGCGTCGAACGAGAGAGCAGCAGCGGCAGCACACGAAATACGCGAGAAGGCAAATCGCCGGGGCGCTAACCGCACACACACTCGTTGGTGGTAATGGAGACGATATATCGCGGGGTTCGAGATTCTCGGCTCTCCCTTCTCTTTTATATACGAAATTCGGGCGGAATCGATTCGACGAGTACACGACGCGGCGCGCCGGTCCCCTTTTTTCGCTTTACGAAAATTTCGTGGACTCGGACACGCGGTCGGCTCGCGATTCAAAACCCTTCTCCGTAAAGAGGTAAAGGATTACGAATGCTCTCTCCGCCGGACGACGACGCGCCGTATATTTCTCCGTAATACCGTTATGTGTGCGGGCAAGGGCGCCTCGGCATAAGACGCGCGAGCGCTATCGCACCGAGAGACGCGGCACAGAGTGCGAGAGCAGTCCGGTCAGTCTGTGTGATGTACGGAGAGGAGAGACGGTGAGACAAGCGCTACCTACTTTCGGGAGACAACGACGCACGCGCCGCTCTAGGGAAAGCGGTGCCATTCACCGTCCTGACCCTTTTTTTGGCCGTTTGTTGCTCCCTTCGCGCGCGCTCTTACTCTCATCCCATTTCTCCTCGGCTCTCGCGTACACACACGACTTGGATACACAAACACGCTCCCCCTCTTAATTCGCGCAGCATTCTCTGGGCGCGCGTTCGCCAACGTTTTACACGCTTGTGCGCTTCTCCTCCTCATTATTATTATTATTTCGGTGTGTCATTTCAGACGACGCCAGGATTTGCACCGCGGCCGGTCGGCGCGGCACAGACACCTCGGGCGAACGTCCAACGATCGCTCGTACGCCCATTGTAAGCGTTGCACAGGGCACAGGCGACGCGCGCGCCATTCTCTGGTCGCCCGCGTCGTGGCCGTGCGCGCTTTT
>NW_028190606.1:0-15000 GCF_048542155.1 Nylanderia fulva | reverse complement strand
GAATATTTTCCTGACTTTCTCCTTAGTATATCTTATATGCGGCAAAAACGATAGCTTTTCATCCATGTATACTCCGAGATACTTTATTTCTGTACAAAATTTTATCTTTTTTTGCCCTAAGAAGACTCTGGGCTTCCTTTCAGCATCCAGATTCCCTTTTAATAACACAGCCCTTGTTTTATTTTCCTATATTTGTAAACCGCTATCCGTACTCCATTTCATTATCCTGTTTATTTCCTTCTGCGCCTCTTCCTCTAATTGTTTCCTGGATTTTCCTGGCACTAGGATTAGAATATCATCCGCATATGCTATGTATTCAGATCTCGTTTCAGCTTCAGTTTTTTGTTCCACTAATAATTGGTCCATAACTATGTTCCATGCTGTGGGCCCAAAAATGGAACCCTGAGGACACCCCTTACTCAGGAGCTTGGATACCCCCAATTCACTCTCCCGGCTTGCCAATTGTACCTCTCGATTCGAGAAGTAATCCATGAACACCTCAAACAACTTCCTTGTGCAATGCACACTCCTAATCCTGTCCAAAATCCCAATCCAAGAAAGATTGTCGAATGCTCTACTTATATCGACAAATATGCCCATTACGTACTTTGATTCGGCCGATTTCACGCTGCTGACCGCTCTGCATATTGCGTCCTCCGTTGATCGTCCCTTTATGAAGCCATATTGATTGTCGGAGCACATTTCTAGACTTTCGTAAATTACCTTGAAACGTTGTACCATGATTCTTTCGTACACTTTCCCAACAACTGACAACAGTGAGATTGGCCTGTACGATTTAGGATCGCTCGGATCCTTTTCAGGGCTTTTGAGCAGCAGTTTTAAATCCGCCTGTTTCCATTGCTTTGGAAAGCTGTTTTTATCAAAGCATGTGTTGAAGAGTGAGTAAAGTGCGTTTGGTGCTGCCTTCCAAACTATTTTTAATATTTCCGCTGTTATTTTATCCGGACCAGGAACTTTTTTCTTCTTTGTTCTTTTAATTGCTTCATCTATTTCGTCCATTCTTATTTCCTGTTCCATATTGTAGTTTAAGTATTCGCTATATCTGTTCTTTATGTTTTGTGAATCCTCTGCTTCTGTACTTTCCTCTCCATCCGGCATTAATGTTTCCAAAAGTCTCTTCGCCGATGAAGTCCAATCAGTTGTAAAATCGCTACCTAATTTAATCGTACTTAGGATATTACTATTTTTAATCTTTCCCATCATTAGCTTGTATGCCAGTCCCCAAGGGTTTTTCGTAGTGTTCCGGTTCACGAAATCATTCCACGAGTCCTTTTTTGCCTTTCCAATCTCTCTCTTGTAGTCCCTTCTTAGTCTGCAGTATATATCAAAACTGTATTCATACGCCTTTTCATATTTAAGTTTCCTGTACCGTTTACAGCTTCTACGAGATGCCGCCAATCTTTTCTTTAAGTTGGTCAGTTGTTCGCTCTACCACGGTACTGTTTTCCTAGACAGAGGTCTTCTCCTACTTATATTGCTACTGCATATAAGATCAATCTTTCTATTAAATAGATTAACGGCGTTCTCCGGACTTGTATTTGTGATTTCTTTACAAAAGGTCCCATTGAGTTCTGATTTAATAACATCGCCAAACTGATCCCAATTGACCTTCTTTAAGTTATAGAGTTGTCCTGTGATTACCTGATTTGTTTCTGAATTTTTATTGTTGTTATGTTCAAAGTATATACAATTATGGTCTGAGGAAGTCATTTTCGGGAAGACCTTCCAATCATTAATATCCTTCAGGACTCCACTATTCACCACAGTCAAGTCTATATTGGCCTCTCCTATTATAGTAGAGAACGTTGGTTCGTTTCCAGGCTGATTCAAAATGTATACATTTTTATTTATTAGGAAATCCTCGAGTAATTCGCCTTTCGCGTCGTTCTCTTTGCAGTACCAAGTTTTGGAGTGAGCATTGGAGTCCATTGATATGATCATGTCGTGGCTTTTGAACGTTTCTATTATAGTCTCCAACTTATTAATAAAATAGTTTAGCTCCATGGAAAATTGACAATAAACTGATACCAAATATAAGTTTACTTCATTATGTACTATATGTGCGCAAGCTATATGTTCGTCCGTAAACTGTTCGATTTTTGTGACAGTTATTTCCTGATTATATACAACTATAGCAGCTTTTGTATCTGTCACCTTATTACTTTGAACAACTCTTGCACCAAGTGAAGCGCAGCCTTTGACTTGTCCTTGGAATACGTATGGTTCTTGTATCAGACACACATCAATGCCTTGTTCCTCTACTTTTAATCTTAATTCGTATGATGCCGTCTGCGAACGGCCAACATTTATTTGAAAGAATTTTATCATTATGTATAATCTATTTTATTCTTTACGATTTTAGTTACTCTTAGATACTCCGGGCATCTCTTGTCACTTACAGTATGATGTGTGTCTTTCCTTTTAGCTCTTGTACAATTAGCGCAGACTGCAGATTTCTCTCTCTCTCTGAGCAATTGGTGCTTATATGGCCCGCCCCCCCCCCCCCGTGTCCACAAGTGGTGGTCTTTTCCTTGCAGTGTTTAACACTGTGGCCTAAGCCTAGACAACGGAAGCACCTAGTCAAGACTAAGTAATCATTAACCTTGTATGATCTCCAGTCAATATATAGTCGTTCTTGCACCAAGAGTTTTCTTCTTATCTCTCCTGTCACCTCTATTACCCAGTTATTAGTATTTCTGGTTTTAACAAATGTGTTGTATCTGTATTTAACCCTGCTTTTATTTTCCTGCTTGGCGATTCCAAGTTTTTCAACATTCTTAGACCAAAATTGTTCCATAAACTGCTCCTTTGTGACCGACTTTTCTACGTCATATACTATCATACTGGGTCCAGTTTTCTTAGGCAGCTCTGTTTTCAGCCCGCATTCATTGTCTTCTATTATCTGCTGGATCTTTTTTAATTCGTTTCCACCTTCCGTTTCCACTAGAATGCCTCTGTCTCCCACCTTTCTCATTCTTTTAATCCTTATTTCTTTAATTAACGGATTCATTTTCTTTGTAAGTTTTTCTTTGACATCCTCACACGTTAAATTGTCCTTTTCATTTAAAGGCTTAACAATCATTACCGAAGAATTAGTCTTGAATCCGCTTTTTAGTGTAGTACGTTGGATAATTTCTTTTTTTTCTGTTTCAGATGCTGCTGTTCCGGACCATGGAGTGAACGCCACTTGAACATAGGACATCGAACTGATAGAATTTTTCGATGCCAGTTAAGTACACTTTAATTTTTCTCTCTCAACGATACTCTCTTGTAATTTCCCTTCTAGTAGCACCCACTTAGACAATATGAACTTAATTGTATTCTTATTGATTTTATTGTTTTCATTAAAGAGAAACTCTTCTAGAGCTACTCTTTCAGATCTCACTTCTTCTAGCGTAACTTCCTTGTCGTCCTTTTCAACTTTCGGTGAGCCTTTTTGTTCCAGTTTCTCTCTTTCCACACTATTCGCACTGCTTTTTTGAACAGGTTCAGGAAAAATAAATACATCATTATCATCAGTTTCTCTGGTATTTTTTGAACTGGGGAGTTTTGTCGTTTTTTTTTTCAGCCGGAGAGTCGTATGCCTCCTCACCTTGTTCAAGCAAAGCGCTAAAGCAAGGCCTATTTATTCCTCCAGTTATTATTTTCGCCGATGGTGGTGGTGATCTGGGAATAGACTCCCTTCTCTTGAACGGGTCCTGTTCTTTATCTCCGAGTTTGTGTTTCATCGTCAACTTTGGTTTGAATGTATTTTTAGTTTTTTCATTTTTCTCCATTTTTCATCCCACGAGTATGGTAGGAACAAGTATCAAGTGATTCAGAGCCTCCATGATATCACCAAGCCTAGCTACTCTGGGGGGTCGGCAGGTACCCCAGAGGGAACGTTTTCGACCGCGCTGTTTCACGTCTTCGTGGCCAAGCAGCCATCGGCACGTTGCCTTACACCTTGGCTTAAGACGTTTGGTGCATTCTTAGTCTGTCCTCTCCTTCCAAACTCATCCGGCAAGTTTGAACCTACCAGGGGCATAGCCCCCGCCGGCATGACTTCGAAGGTTTGTTCGCGTCGCATGCCCTAACATGCTCCTTCTCACTCCAATGCGCACCAATACGTTCGTGTCACCGGAAACAAGATGGCGACTAGATGTTCGCGTCACGTTAGAGCATACTCTAAGGAGCAATTAGGAGCACGCTCTATTTGCCTCACCTTCGAAGGTGGTGCATTTGGGGCTATTTTATCGCGCATGCGTGTGAAGCTTGTACTGTAAACAGTATCCACTGCTCAAGAGTCGGGTAGTCCAATAATCTCGCTTTTATTATTCGGCTACGCCGTCACTGTCTTGATATTTCACAATGGAAACTTCTTTTAAGTATTCAGGTAAGAATTTTATATATGATGCTGATTACTTAAATACTCATAATACTTTTTATATTTTTACTTAATTAACTAATAAAATAAATTCTAAGAGATAGATTAAATGATTTTATTCTAAGATAATTTAAATTGCATAAATATTGTACTATATTAATAGTTTTATTTTTCAGCTGTGAAACCTAAACTGGTATCATTAAAATTAATTAAGCCTCCCCAGACTTTTGCGTGTACTTCTGTTGTAACTGCTACAACAAACTCGACACAGTTCCTAACCACAACTGCGCCTTTGGATTCTGTACTGAATAAAATAAGTTTTTCTACAATTCAACCTCAGACTATAATCCACGAGAGTCCTTCTGTTACAGTTCCTGTAACAAGCTCTATGCAGTACACACCTACAACTTTGTCTTCACTAGACTCTTCAATTGTGAATGCTTTACTAAATAAAGCAGGTCCTTCTGAAATTCAGCCTCAGATTAAAATCCATGAGAGTTCTTCTGTTACGATTCCTGTAACAAGCTTTATGCAGCACACGCCTACTATTGTGTCTTCATTGGACTCTTCAATTATAGACTCAGATAATGAAAAAGAGAATACTTCTGGTGTCAATAATGATGGCTATTTTATTTGGGACTATAAAAGCATAATGTTGTTTTTCACAGAGTATGAACAGCATGAAAAAAAATTCCAGAAAAGAAAATATCAAAGTAAAGAGGCTATGTTTCAAGCGATAGCAGAATCCTTCCAAGAAAGAGGTTATGTGAATGCTACTAAAAATCACATGAAAAATAAATTTAAATTGTTGAAGAAGAAATGGGATAAACATATCAAACAGACCATGGGAAAAAATAGTTCTGGAAAAGGCACTAAACCTCTTCCATTTAAAGAGTAAGTTCTATCTTGTGTTTTCTGTATATAATTATATATATGATATTTTTGAATTAAACATTATAATTAATAGTTCAGTCGATTTGTTTCATATTTTTATTTTGTCATTCTTACAATATTCTGTTTTTATTAAGTAGTTAGTATTATATTTAGTATTTAACAAGTAAGTAATAGAATACATATGTATCTTTACAGTGAAATGATAAACTTATTTGGAAAAAGTCACAGTGGAGTGCCATCTTATGTAGCTGGCCGCAATGGAATGGTTTCTCAAGAAAACATTTTGCAAAAAGTGGTCAGTCAACATTTGTCTCAGTGAGTAATCATCTCCTTAAAATGTTTTTTAATTCATTTCTAGATATATTTTTAGATATAATTTAAAATGTTTTCTATTATATGAATGTAAATGAAGAACAATCTTCTATTGCACTAGACTCGCCACCTTCGACACCATCTGCAGTTAACAGTCAATCTCAATCAGTAATAGGTAGCAGCAAATCGTCCATGACGGATAGCAGTTGCTCATCTTTAATAAATACAAAAGCAAAAGTACGAGATGGCAAATTGGCGCATACTCTACAATCACTTAAGGAATCCATCTGTGCTGTGCTACAAAGAGAAAGTGATGCCAAACAAGAAACACGTACAAAATATCTGACGGAGCTTAAAAAATGTAATGAATTACAAATAGAACAATTACAATTGCAAAAAGAACGAAATAGTATCTTACAAAGGCAACTTAAGATACTAGAGAGAATAGAAAGTAAAAAATACTCAACACAAGAATTATCAGACGAAGAAGATTAATAAGATATAATAAGACTGAAGGTTTACTAAATTATATGTATACATAAGACATTCATAAAGTTTGTTCCTTTGCCTACTTAAAGGAGAAAATGTAGTAAAACACATTTATTAATCTTTTCTACATATAAATTCTGCGAAGTTACACATTTTTCCTGACAAGATCTGTCAGATATAGTAATTATAAAAATAGACACATTGTCTTTTAAAAAATGTTAATAAGATATTATTACAAATTTATAAAATTTATGAACAGTTTATTAAGTTTAATTTTAATTTTGTTAAAAGACAAGTGTGTTGGTTTTTACAATAATTATATCTTAATTAGATCTAATAATTAGATCTTTCATCATTGGGAAAAATGTGTAACTCTACAGGATTCAAAGGTAAAAAAAAGCTAATAAATGTACACATTTTCAATCACTTCATTTTTTACTTTATAACCAAAGTTACAAACTTTATGAACATTTCACGTAAATGAAGTTATATGTATTTAAAATTTATATAATTTTGTTAATTTTATTTAAAATTTTTATTTCAAGTTGAAATAACTTTTATTTTATTAAAGTTTATTTTAGTTTTTTATTTATTTATTTTCTGTTATTTTGATAAACAGCGTGACAAAGCTGTATCAAGCTCTGCAAGAGAGAAAAGCTACATTTACTTATTGAGTTCTTTTAGTTGAAAAAAGCTGCATTTATTTATTGAGTTTTTTTAATTGGGAAAAGCTGCATTTACTTATCGAGTTTTTTTTTACATAATAAAGCAGCATTATTTACTTGCAGTCAAGCGTACAAAACGTGATTGAAAATCAAAACTGTCATTTCTTGTTCAATTTACATTTTTTTGTTAATTATCGATAAAAAATCATAATAAAATATATATTTGCATTATGCAGTTATATTTCTCTATTTGTATGAAAAATAGGCGTATATGACAATAAAAGACTGATGTATGGATAAATTTTTAACAAAATTGTTTTATTTGTTGTCTTACATATTACATAAGAATTTATTTTATAAAATTTAATATCAAATTTTAATAATTTTTAATTAAAATGAGCTGAATAGAAGATATATAATCGTAATATTCATAATTATTAATAAATGAAATATATTTGTGTAATCGTTATGGTTATAATCGTTATAATCTTGAAACTATAATTGTACATTGTTTCCTAATTTTTATAACTAAAAAAACATAAATATTTGAAAGCACTTTGATAGTTTTGTACATTAAATACATATCATACATATTTTTAATTGAACGACACAGATTGATACAATGCAGTATGTGATATGTCGACGTTGACAACGACACGATATCGATATTTAAAAAAATAATAAACATAATATTTAAATATTAATATTAGAACATAATATTTAAACAAATTTATTTGGATACTCTTATTCAAATCATCGTTGAAACAGTTGTCTACATAATTCGTCTCTGAGATCGCGACCATGTCGATCATCATCCGGATCTTCATTTCTATCTGCTGCTGGGACATTATGTAACAATACCTGCGCATTTATATCAGCATGGTTGTCGACTTCAGGTTCTTCCATGTGTTGCAAATCATCCAAGTCAGCCAAATTGTGAAGAACGCAGCAAGCGAAGATGAATTTGACGATAAATTGCATATTCCTCAACTTGAGGAAATATAACTGTCTGAAACGTTGTTTCAGTATTCCAAATCCATGCTCAACTGAAATTCTGCATTGACTGTGTATACGATTAAAATTTCTTTGGGCCTGTGTCAAATGTCCATTATCCCGATATGGAGTAATTAATTGGAGAAGGCATGGATATGTAGCATCTCCAAGAAGTATGCTTCCATCTAAAATAAAAGCATGTATATTTAAAATTAACAGCTAAGGCTAAGGCTGCTTTTTGATATTCATTCTGCTAGTTGAAAATCTATATTTTATATTATGTACTACAGATTTATAATACTGGCAGTAAATATCAAAACGTAGCCTATGAAAACATTTACAGTGAAGTATATATTTTAATCATAAATCTTACAGATATGGCAATGCATAGTCAACCACATCTACATACACAGAAATATTGAAAAATGTTTCTTTTTTTAATCTCCTCCGGACTTTCGAATACAGAAACTGTTGACGCATGTCATAAATTTGTATAATCAATAGACTCTTATATTAATCGCTCGTATATCAACGGAAAGGTTCGATCGTTCGAACCGACACACGACAACATTATCGACCTTGTTCACCATCCCATGTGATAAGAGTCACGCTGTCACGTGTACATTTTATTTACTCCTATTCTTTCGTCGCTCCGATTCGCCGAAACAAACATCCGATCCCGAGAAAGAGAGGATTCCGTGACGAAAACTCGGAACGCTCCCGAAAACCGAGAATCAGATCTCTGCGAACCGTGCTATCGATCAGCTGCAAATACAAGTAAACATATGTTCGTTGCTGTAATCACTTTCCTCTCGGAGCGAGCCTTCACGAGGCTGTACAAGCCACCAGTCGATCAACAATAATTTGAATTAGAGCGACGCCGTCGCGCCTACTGATATCGACAACAGAAACTATAGATAATTACCAGTTCATATCATACAAAATATCTACGATTTTAACCGAATTGAATAAGAAATATAAAAATATTTGATTAAAATACAGTAATTAATTATGAATGTAATAAGTTCATACTTCCACAAAATATTGGCAAATCTTCTGGGCTTTATGACCACGACCTTTAGTCGTACGCACTAGTAACGGACCCGCGTAATCGACGCCGGTATGATTAAAGGCGCGTGAAGTCGGGTTCACGCGGAAATCCGGCAGGTCGCCCATAAGCTGTTCGGGCACGCGTGCATTCTCCCGTGTGCACACAATACATTGGTAGAGGACGGTACGCAATACATTGGTAGAGGACGGTTTTAAACTAAACAAACACAGTGGCGCGAGCGCGAATTAGCCAATACTGTTGTCGCAGGAGCGTGAGTGTGAGTTGCGGACCGGCGTGTAGGGCCGCAACATGAATCTGTTTGATAAGGAGGTGGACCAATGGATGTGATTTTAAAATTAGCGGATGTTTAGCGTCATCTGACAGGCTTGCGTGCTTTAATCGGCCTCGAACGCGTAACAAGCTGTCTCTGTCTATGTAAGGAGAAAGCGAAGCTAATGGAATAGTTTTTGAGACGCAACGTAGTTGTTTTAGGCGAGCTATGTCGTCAGCAAATAGATTGAGTTGAATCCGTCGAATCCAAAAATTATGAGCGGCGACCAGCTCATCGGACCGGAGAGCATGCGGGTGCGAGTGAGAGGCATCGCATTGTGTTTTCGTCTGGGTACGAGCGTTGCGAACGTTATATCACGCATTTTTTGACGCTTTGTTTCAGGATCCTTTTGGTACTGATCACGCACCATCTGAAGTTTTGTTTCAAGATCCTTATGATACTGATCACGCACCATCTGACGTTTTGTTTCAGAATCCTTATGGTACTGATCACGCATCATCTGACGTTTTGTTTCAGGATCCTTATGGTACTGATTACGCACCATCTGACGTTTTGTTTCAGGATCCTTATGGTACTGATCACGCACCATCTGACGTTTTGTTTCAGGATCCTTATGGTACTGATCACGCATTATCTGACGTTTTGTTGCAGGATTCATAAAATATTTTTCTTTGTGAGAAAAAGCATCTTTTTCGATTTGTTTTGAACGCTGTTCCTCAGTTTCCGTACTACGTGCAAGTCTTTTTCTCAGTGCATCCCTCTCTCTTCTTTTCAATGTCTCCAACGGCAGTTGCGTTAATGGAGCAATTGAATCATAGAGGTACGGAAAATGAGTTATTGTTTGTTTTTCAAACATTGCGGACAAATGAGGTCTTAGCAACGATTGATTATACGTCACGATGCAAGGATTTACGCCAAACAGAATAGATGTAACAATCGCAATTGCCATAGGACCACAATTATAACCGTCACCTTGCGACTGAACTTTAGGAAAAACTATTAAATTGTTTTGACAATCATGAAAGGGAAATAATCTGTCCACAAAAATTCGAATTTCTCCATTCAAATTATGTATATTTGCATTACGACTACCTTCATGAGAATCATATATAATAATAGATTTGCATCGTAATGGCAAGCAACCCAATGTCCACCACCAAAATCACTGTGCAGTATTTGCAAATGCTTCTTCTTTGAATTATTCAGTGGAACAATCTGATCGGGAAATATTGTCAACCATACAGGTCGAGGTGCATAATCAGAATTGCTCTCGAGTAGCGCATGGAAACTGTCTATCATCGTTTCCGTCAACCATTCTTTGAAAGCCAAAATATTCTTTTCCTTATTGCCATAATGGAACTTGTGACACTGATGATCCATTTTCAGTTGTTTGGGACAGTTTTAGTTATAGATATACGGCGTTTGGGGCAGCCTTCTAGTGATGCAAGTATCAAATAAGATTTTCTAATTAGACGCCTAGAGCAGGCGAAAGGTCTGAGATATTGCAGACTAAAATGCTACAAAAGCGAATACTGTTAATTTGGATGTGTAATAGACCCAAAACAAAAATACTTTTTCTAATTGTATAGGCGCCACGGGCAAGCCAAAAATCTGCGCTATTACAGACGAAAACGCTATAATAGCGAATAATTTTAGTTTGGATACGTAATAGGCCGAACAAAATTAATTTTTGTAATTGGATGCAGGCGTCTAGGGCAAGCCAAAATTCAGCGCTATTAGCAGCCGATGTTCTAATTCAGCGCTTATGGCAGCTTTTATACAGCGCCTGAGCAGCCGATTAATTTTTTTTATTTTTCCGGATCTGTAAAATAAAAAAGTTATATAAATACATTATAAATTATTTTAATAAACATATGCAAAGATTCAAAATTATTACACTAATTAAACAATACTTCAGAAACTGCAGTTAAAAAGAAATGAAATTACATCTGTTCATTTTTCTTTTGTATAGTACTTGTAATTCACGTAATCACATTGACACGTCAAAATAGTATTTATTTATTATTATTGTAAATAAATCATCATTGCAGTAGACCTAAAATTTCTTAAAATTAAAAATCATAATCGAAAATTTGAAGTAAATCTAATTTTTTTATAAATAGAAATATTCTATTTTTTTTTAATTTATCGATTCTTCACTATATATTTGATTCAATAATCTTACCTCAAGATTTTTATGCACAAAATGATGAATACCAATCGAAGTTAAATGCCTATCTTTGTTTTCCCTTTAAACTAAACAACTTTTGTTTGAAATTTTCCTATATACTTTCGAGATATTTAATAAGTACAAAATTTACTTATGAAATAGGTATTTCTGTACAAACAAGATTTATAAATACAGGATTTACTTACAGATTAAACAAGAATTTTTAAGAGGCATTGATGATTTATTGATAATAAAACTTCCTACGACATTTAAATAAACTTGTTAAATATGCAAGACGAAAAAATGTTTCAAACAAACACCATAGGATTTGAAGAAAGACAGATGATGCTGATATTCATTTGACCTTGCAGAGATCTTGAAAATTCCTGTTAACGTTAACCCACTAAACATGAAATATACATGCAATGTTTCAAATTGTTTCATTTAGATTTCAAATGATACATTTTACGTATTTGTTTTTGATATAATTCATAAATGTTACAATTGAAATATTTCATCATAGTATATATTAAAAATATTTCAAATGAAATATCTCAATTGATATATATTTAAAACATTCCAAAGTTATCGTTTTAGGTATATTTACAAAATAATAGTAAAATAAATATTTATGTACACGATTAGATAATCGCTTACATAATTTGGAAAATGGCAATCACGTATTACATTCAAATTGTGTTTATTTATTATAAATAAATTATTAGAGAGAAATATTGAAAAATATTGAATAACATAATTAGAATACGTTGTATATAAATATTTATATAAATGGTCTTGTTTTAAAATTGTATTATTATTTAAATGCTTAGAATGTATATATTTTGTTATTATATATTTATTTATATATTTATATTTTTTTTATATTGAAAAGATTCATTTTTCTTTTTCCTTTTTTAAATTAATAAATTTTATTAAATATTTGTTTGCCAATTAAACAAAAATGTAATCGTACACCAGCAATTACTTTTCAAAATATTATTTTTCTTGTGTGTGAATAGTTTCATATAATATCTGGATTGCAAATATATATTGTTAATAATAATAGTTTTGTTGCATATCTATTATGCATATAATTTGGAAATAATATAATTTAATAATTAAAAATTGCAAACAGAATAATATATTCACATATTTATATTTATTATATTATATCTGCACATATTAATATTGATGAGATAATTGTTTATTATATAAAATCATGTGCGTGATAATTAAATATTTTCTATGCAATCAAATTAATAAGGAATATAATGATTTAACATGATTATATTCTAAATCTGTTGGTGAAAACGTTACGTGCAACAAATATATACAATTAAGTTATTAAAATTTTATTATTTTGTAAAATATCATTGACTTGTGTAGAATACTGAAAATATTACAATTCTATTTCTTAATAATAAATTAATTAAATTTAATAAAGGAAATAAAACATTTTATCGTGTTCTGATATTGGACTTATTAACCATAGCGTGTAATTAAATATTATAGGTCTACGCTTATTGTGATAAAGCTCTTTGATTGTTAATTGACTGAAATATAACCTAAGAGCTTTGGACATTCACATTCCACAGTAATCAAAGAGTTAGGATTATCAATTCTTTAAGGTAACGTATTGATAGTTTGTTCATTACTTATCATAATGCAAATACAATTGACTTTATCACTTTATAATATTAAAAATCGTTTTAGAGTGAATCTTATGTAACAAGCTTTTTTTGGTTTTCTTCGGAATTTTTTATAATGAACTCATAAATGTTTTGTATATGTATAAAAATTTCATTTTAAAAAGGTAAAAAAAGTTGTTAAGTCCAGCGTCAAAAACTATATCTCCAAAATCTTACAGAATCTTAAAACATATCTGAAAATAATGTATTTAAAATATATACTGACATTAAAAACTTGCAATAACAAAATATAAACATTAAAGACTTGCGACAAAAAAATTAATTTAAAAACTTAAACATACATATAGTAGATAACATACATATATATACATATTACATGAGGTGAGACACGGATGTGATTTATTTATAATAAATAACGTTATTTGAATGTAATGTATAAAAGATTGTGAAATAGTTACATGTTTGAACACATAAACGCTATCTAGCTATCCAAAAAAAAAGTGTATTACCACCACACACACACACACACACGCGCGCACGCGCACGCACGCACGCACGCACGCACGCACGCACGCAACGCACGTATACATTCTTCTTTATAATGCTCAGAATAAAAAATCAGCACATGATCCACATTCTCTCAAAAACCATGAAATATGACACATTTTCATACATAATTTCCAATATTTTTAAACATAATTAATTGTAACAATAATTTTTTGGTATCACTAGTCTAGGTTTCATCACAGTAATAATTTAAAATATGATATTTAGTATTAAGGCAGAAAATCTATAACTTGGCAAAATAATCTTATTTATTTATGATCTCCTTCGACAGCGCACTGCTGATTTCACTAAAACATCTGATAGCTATTTACATTGACTTTGCAACCATATTTTCTAATTGTATTCCGATTAACTTCTTCACAATTATTTTTATTAATCAGTGTAATTTCTGTAACATGTAATGTTACGAAAATTGTATGTTACTTGCACTTATTATTATATTAATTTATAAATATAATTAACTTTTTTATAATTTTTATTATTATTAGCATAAAATACATATTTATAAATATATAATTTTAATATTGATTGATATAATATAAAAAACACTGATGTTACCTTAATTATATATTACAATAATGCAGAACATTACACAAAACATTTAAAACTATTATAATTATATAT
This sequence comes from Nylanderia fulva, assembly GCF_048542155.1. Classification (NCBI taxonomy): domain Eukaryota; kingdom Metazoa; phylum Arthropoda; class Insecta; order Hymenoptera; family Formicidae; genus Nylanderia; species Nylanderia fulva. Next base: position 907 of record NW_028190606.1, on the reverse strand, counting down.
AATGAATATTTCAGATTTTTATACGATATGAATAAAATATACAAAAATATAAAATAATATCAATTTGTGTATGTGTGTGTAAAATGAAGACGAGTATAAGTCATAATGAGTCAATGATCGATATTTATCAATTTGTTGCATATTGAATATCATCCAACTATCCGCTTGAAAAATAATAGTTTGATTTTCTGCTTGAATTGCCGCATACCATGGAATATAAAAAAAATCGTAAAATCGGGATATGTTTCTGTAATATAAATATAGGTAACAAACAAACTCTAATTCTTAAAAATTTCTATGGACCCTCGGAAAATGTTTCGTACACCGGATACTTAAAACTCGTATTTTTTTTGAGAGGACAATGCTTTTTTCCAAAAACCCCAATTTGCAAATAACTTTAAACTCATCTTTTGTGATTCCAATTTCCCATAAAAATTAATAAAAAATTGGGGGGTGTAAATTTGGGTAAAAATTCCCAAAAAATTTAAAAATGTAAAAACATTTCAAATACGTGAAAATTGTTTGTGTAATTTTAGTTAAAACATTTTAAAAAATACTAAGAAAAATATAAAATTGCTTTTCTTATAAATTTTTTATATCCCCCCCCAAAATTACAATAGATTAACATTAAAATTAACTAATATTAAGAAATGGGTACTCGTATTGCATCCGCAAATTTCGACGGGCACTGACCCCGTTAAAAAAAGCATACGATTCGGGGGATACGCGGAAACAAATTCGAAGATAATGACCCTTTTAAAAAAAGCATACGTCGAGGTATACCAAAACAAATTTCGACGAATGCCGCGTTAAAAAAACATACAATGCGAGATTACCGGAAAAGAAATTTATCAACGTGCAACAAAGCAGAAGGGTTTTAATTTTCCTTGCACCGTTCTCGACCGGG